>NC_057795.1:110787139-110795025 GCF_018294505.1 Triticum aestivum
GTGACCCCTTTAAAGGAAGTGTTGCCATGGTGAATTATTGCTGGGTCTAGCCCCATTTTGCGGATTGTGTCCTGATATAGTAGGTTTAGGTCACTGCCGCTGTCCATTAGGACTTGTGTAAAGTGGAGTCCGTCAATTATCGGATCTAAGACCAAGGCAGTCCGGCGTGCGTTCCGGATACCTCTAGAGTAATCCTGATGGTCAAAGGTGATTGGTTGTAACAACCAGTGGCTGGATTCCTCTGGAATAGGTCGTATGGCACGTGTCTCCGTAGGCGCCAATCTGTTTTTTCCTTTAGTCACATGAAGTGAATTTACTGTTTTGACTTCTTGTGGGAACTTCTTTTGTTCTCCGGTGTTCTGCTTATGGGATTCACTGTCATCCTCGCTTGGTATGTCGAGCCCCTTGTGTTCGGTGTTGAGTTTGCCAGATTGCTTGAAGACCCAACAATCTCTGTGGGTATGGTTTGCCGGCCTCCCGGGGGTACTATGGATTTGACATATTTTGTCCAAGATCTTGTTGAGGTTAGATAGCTCGTCACTGTTATCTTTGGGGGGCGGCTTTTTCCGATTTTGCCGAGAGCTTTTGAATCCGGCATTGACTGCTGTGCTCTTCGGGCTATTATCCTTGATCCGGCGCTGTTCCTTGCTACGGCACGGTTTCCTGTTTCCATCTCTGAGTTCGGATGTACTTGGGTCGCTGGTGCTGCTTCTTGCCAACCAGCTATCCTCTCCTGCGCAAAAGCGGGTCATGAGGCTTGTTAATGCGGCCATTGTTCTTGGCTTTTCTTGGCCGAGGTGTCTGGTGAGCCATTCGTCCCGGATGCTATGTTTGAAAGCTGCTAGGGCTTCAGCGTCCGGACAGTCAACTATCTGATTCTTTTTAGTAAGAAATCTGTTCCAGAGTTTCCGGGCTGACTCTCCAGGTTGTTGAGTTATATGACTTAGATCGTCTGCATCCGGAGGTCGGACATAGGTCCCTTGAAAATTTGTCCGAAAAGCATCCTCGAGCTCTTCCCAACTTCCGATGGTGTTTTCGGGAAGGCTTTTAAGCCAATGCCGGGCTGGCCCTTTGAGCTTGAGGGGTAAGTATTTTATGGCGTGGAGGTCATCTCCTCTAGCCATGTGTATGTGGAGGATATAATCCTCAATCCAGACTCCAGGGCCTGTTGTTCCGTCGTATGCCTCTATGTTTACGGGCTTGAATCCCGCTGGAAATTCATGGTCCAGCACCTCATCGGTGAAACATAGGGGATGTGCGGCGCCCCTGTATTTGGGTGTGCCGCGATGTTCGGATATTTGTTGTGTTGCATTGCTTACTAGAGCTTGCTTTCTTGGCCCGTAGATAGATCTGGTTGGACCGTCTTTTTGATGCGAATCCTTGTGCGGATCACGTGCCGGATTGAGTGCGGCGCCCTTTGTTGCTCGATGTCGGTCGTGGGGTCGTCTATCCGACCTGGTGGCTTCCTTGTTTTTTGACTGTGGGGGCTTTAAGGCCTCCTCATGAAATTCCGGTAGTAATTTTCACTTCGGGTAGCTCTTTGTGTGGTGACTGTCGCCGTACTTGTGTGCGGTTTTGAGTACTTTTCCCCATCTGATTCTGAGTGCATCTTCTGCTGTTCTGAGCTTCCGCTTCTGCTTTTTCAGGCTACGCGCAGTGGCGACGAGCCTTTGGTGGAGGTTCTTCTGCTCCAGTAACTTGTCCGACATGAGGTTGTCCGGACTATTATCTTTGCTGGGGACGGGTTGTTCGTTTTGTTTATCCAAGTTGCCCTGTTCGGACGGTTGCTTGACGGCATGTTTGCCGATTCGCCCTGCTCTATGGCTGGGTCTCTATCGAGGTGGGGTTTGGCGCGGCGCTTACGCCGCCGCTTTGATTGCTTTTCGAGGGAATGATCCCTTGTTGCGCCCTTTTGATCCTCGTCATCGTTTCTTTTAGGTGTGTCCACCATGCATACATTGTGTGATGAGGTGGCTTTCCAGTGCCCTATAGGTACTGGTTCGTGGTCATCTCCTTCATCGTCGTCCATACCGTCGATGTCTTCGGAGTCGAAGTCGAGCATGTCGGTTAGATCGTCGATAGTGGCTATGAAGTGGGTGGTGGGTGGGATTCGAATTTCTTCGTTGTCCGCATCCCAACCTTGCTGACCATAGTTCGGCCAGGGCTCTCCTGACAAAGAGAGGGACTTTAGTGAATTCAGGATGTCGCCAAAGGGCGAGTGCTGAAAGACGTCCGCGGCAGTGAACTCCATGATCGGAGGACAATTGGGTTCGATCGGAAGGGGTGCAGAAGATTCGGAGTCCGGAAAGGAGTCCGACACCTTGGAGTCACAGGCCTCACAAAGGACTAGGCTGGTATTTGGCTCGATCACTGTAGAGATTGCAGCTTCCGGGGCGGCGTCCAACCGTCCGTCCCCGACTGGCACGGTCGGCTCCGAGCTAAGGGTTGGAGTGGACGCCTGAGCGGCGCTCTAGGCGCTATCCGGCGGCAGAGCTAGATCATGCCCATCGTGACAGTGCGACGCGCTCGGCCGTGGCTCGAATCCGTCGAAGATCAAGTCCCCGCGGATGTTAGCCATGTAGTTCAAACTTCCAAATCTGACCTGATGGCCAAAGGCGTAGCTTTCGATCTGCTCCAGATGGCTAAGCAAATTGGCCCGCAGTGCAAAGCCGCCGAACACGAAGATCTGTCCGGGGAGAAAAGTCTCACCCTGGACCGCGTCGTGGTTGATGATCGAAGAAGCCATCGGGCCTAAAGGTGACGACACAGAGGAACTCTCAATGAAAGCACCAATGTCAGTGTCAAAATCGGCAGATCTCGGGTAGGGGGTCCCGAACTGTGCGTCTAGGCGGATGGTAACAGGAGACAAGGGACACAATGTTTTTACCCAGGTTCGGGCCCTCTCGATGGAGATAAAACCCTACTCCTGCTTGATTAATATAAATGATATGGGTAGTACAAGAATTGATCTACCACGAGATCAGAGAGGCTAAACCCTAGAAGCTAGCCTATGGTATGATTGTTGTTCGTCCTATGGACTAAAACTCTCCAGTTTATATACACACCGGAGAGGGCTAGGGTTACACAGAGTCGGTTACAATGGGAGGAGATCTTCATATCGTATCGCCAAGCTTGCCTTCCATGCCAAGGAAAGTCCTATCCGGACACGAGACGAAGTCTTCAATCTTGTATCTTCATAGTCCGGGAGTCCGACCAAAGGTCATAGTCCGGCCATCCGGACACCCCCTAATCCAGGACTCCCTCACAGGGTCTTAATCTAAAAAGAAACCTTTGAGCGGGGCCCTGCTGCACATCTGCGCCTTTATCTCCGTTGTGCCGTATCTTGGAAGGGTGTAGCACGATGATCATCTGTAAAAAAGGAAAAACCTAGGTGAAAGACTTCGTGCGAAGAGTTGGTTAATCTAAATGAACCATGAAAATGCGATATGTTATTTTATTAATAGGGTCGAGCCGAACTATGGGCTTCTTTTTTTGCGAGCAGCCCCTAGCACCACTTATGGGGGTATATCTATCAACCCAAGCTCAGGTTCATCTGGGCTATTACATCTGGTGGGGCGCCGGACTCGTCTAACCGTGTCCATGGTCTTGACGACCGACCATTTATTCTTGTTGGAGGGGCCGCTCAGTGTTCGGCTGCTAGAGCTGCCAATTATTCTTCCGCACCTAAGGAATGCTCTGTAGTTCTGCTAACTGTAATGACGCCGCGTGGACCGGGCATCTTAAGTTTAAGATAGGCGTAGTGCGGTACTGCATTAAAACGAGCGAGGGCCGTTCTCCCGAGTAGTGCATGATAGCCGCTTCAGAATGGAGCGATGTCGAAGATTAGTTCTTTGCTTCGCAAGTTGTCGGGAGAACTGAATACAACCTCTAGTACTAGAGATCTCGTGCAGCGGGGCTCGACGCCTGGTATCACTCCTTTAAAGGTAGTATTGCTTTGGCTGATTCTTGACGGGTCTATCCCCATTTTGCGGACAGTGTCCTGATATATCAGGTTAAGACTACTACTGCCGTCCATAAGGACTCGAGTGAGATGGTATCCATCAATTATTGGGTCGAGCACCAGGGCAGCCGATCCTCCGTGCCGGATACTAGTCGAATGATCCCTGTGATCAAAAAGTGATCGGGCAGGCCGACCAAGGATTGAATTTGGGGGCTACAGGCTCTATAGCGTATACGTCTTGGAGTGTGCGTTTGCGCCTTCTCTTTGGAATGTGAGTTGTGTAAATCATATTCACTGTTTTGACTTCTGGTGGGAATTTTTTCTGTCCCCCAGTGTTTGGCTAGCGAGGCTCATCCTTGTCTTCACTTGGCGTCTCCTGCCCCTTGTGTTCGGCATTTAGCTTGCCGGCCTGCTTGAAAACCCAGCACTCTCTGTGGGTGTGTTTTGCAGGTTTTTCGGGGGTGCCATGAATCTGACATAACTTGTCTAGATTTAGGCTGAATGGGCCATCTCTACTTTCTTTAAATGGCTTCTTTCGTGGACCGGGTCGAGAGCCCCTGAATCTGGCGTTGACCGTCGTGTTATCTGGGCTGTCTTCATTGTTTCGCTGCTTGTTTTTATTGCGTCGCGGCTTCCCGTTGCCATCCCTGACTTCGGATGTGCCTGGGTTGCTGGTGCCGCTATGGGCCAACCAACTGTGCTCGCCCGCGCAAAAGCGGGTCATAAGGCTTGTTAAGGCTGCCATTGTCCTCGGCTTTTCCTGGCCGAGGTGTCTGGCGAGCCATTCGTCCCGGACATTGTGCTTGAAGGCCACTAAGGCTTCGGCATCCGGGCAGTCGACGATTTGATTCTTCTTAGTAAGAAATATGTTCCAAAGTTTTCGGGCTGACTCTCCAGGCTGTTGAATTATGTGACTTAAGTCATCTACGTCCGAAGGTCGGACATAGGTCCCTTGAAAATTGGCCCTAAAAGCATCCTCAAGTTCTTCCCAACTTCCAATTGAGTTTTCGGGGAGGCTTTTCAACCAGTGCTGAGCTGGTCCTTTCAACTTGAGGGGCAGGTATTTAATGGCGTGGAGATCGTCTCTGCGAGCCATGTGGATATGAACGATAAAGTCCTCAATCCAGACCCCAGGGTCTATCATTCTGTTGTATGCCTCTATATTCATGGGTTTAAATCCCTCTGGAAATTCATGATCCAGCATCGTACCTCATTGGTGAAGCACAGGGGGTGCGCGGCACCCCTATATTTGGATGTGTCATGGCATGCTGTTGATGGTTGTTGTGTTCGGTGTTGATTCCGAGCTAGTATTCGATCGTACGATTGTTTTGGTGGCTGTGATCCTGCGCCGGAGCATGTTTTCAAGATTCATAAATGGACCTGGCCACACCGGTTTTTTGTCCAGAAGCTCACGTAAATCGTGTGCTGACTTGTGTGCGGCATCATTAGCCGCCCTGTCGCGTCCATGGGGGGGTCGGTCCGGCTGATCGGCCGTATTATTTTTCGGCGGAATGGGCTCTATGGCCTCATCGTCGAATTCGGGCAGCAGCTTGCGCTTTGGGTAGCTCTTTGTGTGGCGATCGTCGCCATATTTCTCTTTAGTGTCAAGCACCTTGGGTAGGGGGCCCCAAACTTGCGTCTAAGGCTAATGGTAACAGGAGGCAGGGGACACGATGTTTACCCAGGTTCGGGCCCTCTTGATGGAGGTAATACCCTACTACCTGCTTGATTGATCTTGATGATATGAGTATTACAAGAGTTGATCTACCACGAGATCGTAGAGGCTAAACCCTAGAAGCTAGCCTATGACTATGATTGTTGTTGTCCTACGGACTAAACCCTCCGGTTTATATAGACACTGGAGGGGGCTAGGGTTACACAGAGTCGGTTACAGAGAAGGAGATCTACATATCCGAATTGCCAAGCTTGCCTTCCACGCAAAGGAGAGTCCCATCCGGACACGGGACAAAGTCTTTAATCTTGTATCTTCATAGTCCAACACTCCAGCCAAAGTATATAGTCTGGCTGTCCGAGGACCCCTTAATCCCGGACTCCCTCACATCTCCACACCCCGTCAATACAAGAAGATCCCTTCAAGGAAGAGCCCCCGCAACCAATAAGTTCAACCGACCCGACTGAGATTGAGGTCCCAGCTATGGTCGATTTGGTCATGGAAGTCTTGGTGATCACACCCGACTAGACTGTACCGTACATCGCGTACATTCTCAGGAAGGAGCTCCCAGAGGATGAAGATGAGGCTCGCTAGATAGTCCGTCGATCGAAAGCTTTCACCGTGATAAAAGGGCAACTATACAGAGAAAGTGTCACATGAGTGGCTCAACGTTGCATCACCCCGGAAGAAGGTCAAATGATCCTAAATGATATCCACTCGGGGACTTGTGGTCACCATGCGTCCTCTCGGACCATCGTGTCCAAAGCATATCGAGCGGGATTCTACTGGCCTCGAGCAAATGAGATGGCAAAAGATATAGTCGACAAGTGCGCAGGTTGCCAGTTCTACTCCAACATGTCCCACAAGCAGGCGTCTGCCTTGAAAACTATTCCACTCATCTGGTCGTTTGCAGTTTGGGGGTTGGATATGGTTAGACCCTTTAGGACTGGCAGAAGTGGTTTCACTAATTTGCTTGTAGCAGTCGACAAGTTCACTAAGTGGATCGAAGCCAAGCCCATCAAAAACCTTGACGCAAGCACTGCCATTAGTTTCATCAAGGAGTTGATATTTAGATATGGAGTTCCTCACAGAATTATCATAGATAACGGTCCAACTTTGATTCTAATGAGTTCAAGGTGTTCTGTGCGACCCAAGGCACTCAGGTCGACTATGCGTCAGTCACACACCCACAGTCGAATGGACAAGCAGAAAGGGTGAATGGTTTGATCCTTCAAGGGTTAAAGCCCCGACTGATGCGCGACCTCAAGTACACTGCTGGAGCTTGGGTGACTGAGTTACCATCCGTCTTATGGGGGCTGCAAACGGCGCCAAACCGGTCGACTGACCGAACCCCTTTCTTCCTACTGTACGACGCCGAGGCTATGCTCCTGAGCGACTTGCTGCACAATGCCCCCCCGAGTGGAACTCTTCTCAGAAGCTAAGGCGGAGCAGGCACGCGAAGACGCCGTTGACCTCCTGGAAGAGGAACGCGAGATGGCTTTGATTCGGTCGACCATCTATCAGCAAGATCTGCGTCGATTCCATGCCCGAAATGTTAGAGGTCGAGCTTTCCAGGAAGGAGACCTTGTGCTCCGAGTGGATTAGAAACGGCCTCACAAGCTTGCTCTGGCCTGGGAAGGTCCCTTCATCATCACCAATGTGCTTCACAATGGAGCGTACCACATCTACAACATAGCCAAGAATATGGACGAGCCACGCGCATGGAACGCAGAGCTGCTTCATCCTTTCTATACCTAAAATCACTCGACCCGACGAGTTGTAATAAGAGTACTTCAGTTTGCCTACCAAAGACAAGAGTTTTACAGTATCTTAATGATTGATTTCTTGTAATCATTTGTGTCCGAATCCCCCAGTGGGTGGCTTAGCCGCGAACCTGATTCGCCTAAGTTTAAAAAACACTCCGAGTGGAGAGCAATCCTCCCACTCGGAGGCTTAGCTGTGAGCCCGTACTCGCCTCAGTTAAAAAACATTCTGAGTGGAGAGCAATCCCACCACTAGAGGGCTTAGCTGCGACCCCGAACTTGCCTAAGTTAAAAAACATTCTGAGTGGAGAGCAATCTTCCCACTCGGAGGCTTAGCTGCGACCCGTACTCGCCTAAGTTAAAAAACATTCCGAGTGGAGAGCAATCCTTCCACTCGGAGGCTAAGTTGACCCCGTACTCGCCAAAGTTAAAAAACACTCGGAGTGGAGAGCAATCCTCCCACTCGGGGGCTTAGCTGCGACCCAGAACT
>NC_057795.1:111095319-111308579 GCF_018294505.1 Triticum aestivum
GCTAAAAGTGCTAGAACATCTACTAAATTGCGCTCTATCAATATATCGATGTGCTCTTCTTCCCAATACCAAAACTTGCATCCATTCTACTCCCTCCATTCCACAATACATGCCTTCTATTTGTCAAAATATAGATGTATCTAGACATGTTTTAGTATATAGGTACATCCATTTTTGGAAAAAATGGAAGTCAAGTATTTTGGAATGGAGGGAGCACACAATAAATTTTTTAAATTAGCACAACTAGTCTAATCCAAGAGCAGAACCGAAGATTTGGTTGGGTTCTTCCTCCTTTTGCCGACACGTAGGACATCCAGCATCCAGGTGATGTCATGCAAGAAAATAGAGTGGTAGTTGAAGCCGCGTGATGTGCATCTTGGGTTAAACTGTAAATAGAATCTTACTACTCTTGAGTAACTCCAAAAGCGGCCACCAAAGATCTTTATTAGATTTGTTTTTCATCACCAACACGTCGAGGTGAAAGATGTGCAGGTTCAGTGGGTCCTCTTGCGTTTTCACTGACATGTGGGACCGCATGTGAGCAAACAGGCGATGGGCTCCGCGCGTCCGCTGGTTGGCTGAGAAGAGATATAGAGGAGGGCTGAGCACGGACTCCAGGAAATTTGTTCTATGTACCTCGATATAGGCTCGATATAGTGGGGTGGCATGGGCCATAAATAGCATTCACGTCTAGCAGTACGGCACACGCCACCCACAAGAGTCCCATCTGACACGAATTTTCTTGGAGTCCGTGCTACAGCCATGTCTTCTCCCTCCTGTTTTCTCAGCCATCATGCGGTGGGAGGGGTGGGGGTTTGCCGATAGTCGGTTTGCTCAACTGCAGTCCAACTTGCAAGTGAAAATGCAACACCGCACACATTCCCCCTTGAGCGGCGTGCCGGACCAACCATGTGGGGGTGTGACACGTTGATGGCAGGCTTTTCCTTTTGAATCGTAACTTGTAAAATTTGGTTTTGCTCCATGGCGCGACCGATAGATAGAAAATAACGATTTTGCCTAGAGTAATGAGAAGTTTGGTTCTGGCGCCATTCATGCATGGAGTACGTACGAAAATTATGAAGTTGATGCGAAAGGTAAGATAATTACTAGTAGTACCATATACTACTACATGGATTAGATGGAAAGATAAATATACATACGAATCCATCAACGACATCCTCACGCCCTAGTGCGCGGGGTCACCAACCGACGTGTGAGGAGCAGCGGCATTGGCGGCGAGCTCAACGTGCTTCTGAACAATGCCGTCCAAGAAGGCCAGTGTCCTGTCGTCCTCCTCTTGCATGTAGTAGTCCTTGTGGACGATTTGTGCGTAGACGTGGGTGATTATGTCGATGGTGTCTTGTTGCGCCAGGCGCTGCGCAGCGAGCGCGACCTCAAGGTGGACATTCTCCGGCGCGACGGCGGGCAGTCGCAGGGCCACTAGTGCATCAAAGAGGTTGTCACCATAGTGGCAATTGAGGGTGGCGGGCATCGCAGATCCTGGGCGCGTCGGCTGGAGGCGTACGTCAAAGTCGTCCGCGAGCTTCTTGACGATGGTGAACTTGTCGAGGAAATCGATGAGGACATCGTCGGACAAGGAGACGAAGCTATCATCCAAGCGGCCCCTCGCCCTGGCGGCCTCAAGCAATACCTGGAGACATTCCTCGGTGTCGGCCGGCGTCGTGGACCATCTGGCACAGCCGGCTGATGCTCGCGCTCATCGCCTCCATGGGTCTAGCTTAGCTTCTAGTCAACTGATCTTGCGATTCAAGTGATCACTCTTGCCCTTGGTTAGCGTGCGTAGGTGCGTAGGATTTCGTACTACTCCTCGGCCCTCTACTGCACCTGCCTTTGACTGTATGATAGGTGGGCCAGCCACCCCTTGGGCCCATGTGTCATTCACCCAAAGGCAGTTGTAGTAAGTCAATGAAGCTGTGTCCCCCTCTATGCCGGTGCAATATAGTCATCTCACCGGACCTCTAGTTGGGGCCAAACGAGAGAAGTTTGGTGTTTACTGGTTTATTGGTCCCCTTTGCATTTTGCGCCAAGTTTTGACCTTTGATTTAACTAACAAAATGTTAATGCATATAAACAAAAATGTTGTGTAAGTCACCTTACGAAAACCAAATAATCTCAAAACACTTAGGCATGGTGCATTAACTCCCTCCTCATTTCTTATTTCGTGACATATCAACCAATGAGAGATGTGGGCCGTGCATGCTTTCAATGACTTGAGACTACCAAACATGACATGCAGTGTTTAGTTCATTGCATGTAATCCTATTAGTTAACAAAAAGACATTAAGTTCTCTCGCCGATAGGAATAAAACAATACACCATGTATTTATTTACAGAGGGAGTAGTACATTTTTTGTGACATGCATTACTAGATATTGCTAGTCAAATACTAAAATCCAGATGGATGTGGTAGTATTCCTAAATCTAGACGGTGGTGCTACTAGTACTAGTAGTAGTACTACCAATGTAGTAGGAGTACTAGCACTGTACTACCCGTTGGTCAAATTATTATGTGCTACTCCTCACAGTGAAGTGACAAGACCCTGCGCCGGAGATGACACCTGAGTATGGCGCCGTGTTCGGCATACCATAGTCAGCCTCATCGTCTGTAGTCACTATCATCATGGCTGTAGAGCTAGCCTACTTACAACTGGCCCTGTTCGACATAATTTCCCGTGCGTAGATGCCCGTGCATTGCACGGAACACTAAGAATGGGGGTGGACGGCGCCGGCAGCGGCCATCGTGCCAGATTTTTCCACGACCTTCTAGATGTGGTGGGGAGGAGATAAGGCTGATTGTGAGAGACAAGGAGTTGTTTGTAAATAGGGAACAAGTGCGGGCATCTTTTTGCAAAAATGGAGAAGTTTGGTTTGTATGCGTCAGATCTAGATCCGACGACTATTGGTGAAAGATGGGAGGCACAACATCATCACCAACTCAGGACTTGTTTGATTCGCAGGATTTTGAAAACGCAGGAATACACTACAAAAAAAAGACACATCCGTGACATTTTGGGCCGAACGAATTTTTTTCCTGTCATACATATGACACTTCTATGACGATAATTGTGACAAACCTGGTATCATCATAGATGTGGTGGGCTCCTACTTCTATGACAAAAAATCATGACAGAAAATGGGCTTTTCTTCCTGGGCGGGTCGGAGACGCAGCTGCATGACATTCTTTTGGCCGTCCATGACGGAAAAAACCGTGGTAGAAGCGAGGGGGAGGAAAATTTCAGGGAGTTGCCGGTTACGGTGGGAGGTCGGGGGCGGGGCGATGCACGTTTCTCTCGTACGTACACGCGCGTGTGTGTGTGAGGCATTGGCTCTAACTGAAGCCGAGCGAGGTGTTGGGCTCTAACTGAACCCGAGCGATTGCACTGCAGGCTACGCATTACTGAACCCGAGCGATCGATCGATGGCTGTTAACTGAACCCGATGGAGCGATTCCTTCGCTACTGCTGCTAACTGAAGCCGATCGATGCTGCCTCTGGGATGAACAGTGAGTGTTGCGGGGGGGGGGGGGGGGTTGGATGAACAGTGAGCGGTGGCGTTGCCTCTGGATGAACAGGAACTCGTGGTGTGGAGGGCTGGATGAACAGTAGACGGTGGAGGGGTGGCCGTGGAGGGGTGGTTGAACAGGACCCCGTGGTGTGGAGGGCTGGATGAACAGTAGACGGTGGAGGGGTGCCCGTGGAGGGGTGGTTGAACAGTAGCCGGTGGAGTAGCGCGCGGTGGAGGCTGGATGAACAAGAGCCCGTGGAGGCTGGAGGAGGTTGACGGTAGCCCGTGGAGGCTGGAGGAGGTCGACGATGGAGATGAACAGTATCCCGTGGAGTCCCGTTTTGCGGTACGCCACACCCCTCCTGATGAACAGGACCCCCGTTTTGACCGTAGGAGGTCTGTTTCGTCCGTTTTGCGGTACGCCACACCCCTCCCGATGAAGAGGACCCCCGTTTCGACCGTAGGAGGTCCGTTTCGTCCGTTTTGCGGTACGCCACACCCCTCCCGATCAACAGGACCCCCATTTCGACCGTAGGAGGTACGTTTCGTCCGTTTTGCGGTACGCCACACCCCTCCCGATCAACAGGACCCCCTTTTGACCGTAGGAGGTCCGTTTCCTCCATTTTGCGGTACGCCAGGCCCCTCCCGATCAATAGGACCCCGTTTCGAACGTGGCCGGTCGAACACAAGGCCGTTTCCTCCGTTGTGCGGTACGCCAGGCCTCGTTTCCATCGCCTGTTCTGTCCAAGCCCTCCCGATGAACACGACCATGCATTTCGTTTCGACCCAGCCGGCTGGCTCCCCATGAACACGACGACGACGCTGTTTCTCTGTTCCGACCCAGCCATGTATGTATGCGCGATAGGCGTTAGAGACATGCCTGTATGTACGTAAGTGGCCGTATTTCCTTTATTGCACCCTCGCCGCTGTATGTACGTGTACATGCTACGTGCGCGCCTCTACTATGACACGTGCGCGCCTCTACATCTACGACACGTGCGCGCCTCTACATCGACCAGTATGTACGTACACGTTCGCGACCAGAATGACAACGCTATGTACGCTTCGACCAGGTGGGTGCCGACTGTCAGGCACTTCCTTGCGTGCGAAGATGTAGCTGGTGGGTCCCAGTAGTCAGGTGGGCGAATCGTTTTTTTGCCCGGACGCACTTCCTTATGTGCGACGATGTAGCTAGTGGGTCCCAGCAGTCAGGGGAGCGAATAACTTTTTTTTCCGGACGCACTTCCTTGCATGCGAAGATGTAATTGGTGGGTCCCAGCAGACAAGGGGAAACGTTTTTTTCGTTAAATACGGTGGCCCGTCCGGTGGGTCCCCGCTGTCAAGTGGAGGAATAATTATTTTGCGCGTAATAAGGAGGCACTTCCTTGCTGCGGTCGTGGACCCAGCTGTCATCCTCTCCACGTATAGTCCATGTCCGATGGAAGCCATTCCTTGACCATGTTGACCACGCCGCGCTGAGAGCACCAGGGCGGTGGACGACGGCGAGGCCTAGGAAGGTTACGACGCGAAGCCAGGGGAGACGCGGCAGTGGATGCCCACGCGTAGAGGAGTATGAGGGTTCACTCGTTCGGCTGCGGTGTGAGGCTGCCGTCGCCGCAGAATAACAAGGGGTGTGGGTGCGTAGAGGGATGGCCTAGCCAGCAGTGGGAGTAGTAGGGGGCGGTGAGGCCTCCACGGCATCACAGCCGACCACGGTCGGCAGGAGCAGGCGGCATGACCGGCGCTGCTTTGGGCGGCTGGAGCAAGAAGACCAGAGGTTGAAGAAGCACTACGGCCGTTGGATGGACATCGTACGGTCACTGGAGCTAGAATCGTTCATATATTGACTAAAGTTGACAAAGGCCTCCGTCCCAGTCAACTTAGTAGGCCCACAAGTCAGCCTCCCACCAAGGTTGGTCCTAGCTAGCAGGGGGGTATTCATTTTTTTGTGCGTAATAAGGAGGCACTTCCGGTGGGTCTGAGCTGACAGCGGGGGGAACATTTTTTTCACGAAATACGATGGTCCGTCCTGTGGGTCCTAGCAGTCAAGGGGAAACATTTTTTTTCATGAAATACTGGTGACCCGTCCGGTGGGTCCCTACTATCAGGTGGAGGAATAATTATTTGCCGCGTAACAAGGAGGCACTTCCTTGTGGCCACCTGGACCCAGCTGTCAGCCTCTCCACATACAGTACTCTTCCGATGGAAGTCGGTCGTTGACCATGTTGACCATGCCGCGCCGAGAGCACCAAGGCGGTGGTCTGGACGACGGCGAGGCCTAGGAAGGGGACGACACGGAGCCGGGGAAGACGCAGCAGTGGTAGCCAACGTAGAGAGGAGTACGAGGGTTCACTGGTTCGGCTGCTGTCGCCGTAGAATAACAGGGGGTGTGGGTGAGTAGAGGGATGGCCTGGCCAGCGGTGGGAGTAGTACGGGGCGGTGAGGCCTCCGCGGCATCACAGCCGGCCACGGGAGGCAGGAGCACGCAACACGACCGGCGCTGCTTTGGGCGGCTGGAGCAAGAAGACCAGAGGTTAAAGAAGCACTACGGCCGTTGGATGGACATCGTACGACCACTGCAGCTAGAATCGTTTATATTGACTAAGTGGACAAAGCCCTTGGTACGCGTTAACTTAGTAGGCCTACAACTCGGATTTGGCAGAGAACATATAGCCCATTTGCGATTTGTAAGAATGTACAACCCATTTTTCAATTCTAATGGAATTTACTACAACCCATTTACGGGTTTGGTAAAAGTACAACCCAACTTCTAGGTAGGACAACGATTAATAATTTCAAACAACCGCTCAAAACAAAATTAAAAAAAATTCCCACATTTTGATGGGATCCGAAATATTTTTATCCGAAATTTCTAGTCAGGTTAAATATAATTTCAAAATAAAGTTGTATCATGTTAAAATCCAACGAAATATTGCGCACACAACAAGTAATGAAATTAAAATTTCTAAATTCCAAAAATAATATATTTTTCAAACTAATTACATGTTTGGTGCATAGTAATTGCCCAGTTATTATAATTACATCCCATTTATTATTTCTTAAAGTCCATTTTCTTGTTAAGCCTACTGCATACCTCCTAGGAAACTTTGCAGCCCTAGCAGGGTGGATAACAAGTTGACCCGGATATTGTGTACAACTATCGGCCCAGTTGCATTGCTGATGTTGAAAAAAAGGCCTGTGTAGTACAGTACAACCTAACATGGTTACTCAGCCCACATTCAGGGACGTCGGAAAGGCCCAAACAAGGCTTATGTACAACTTTTTGAAGTCACTGAGCTCAATTAATAACTTAAGAAAAAAGTTAGATTACAGTGGAACCTAATTAAAAGCTGTCACGAGCAAGTAAATAATTCAACGGGTCCCACTTGTGCGTGTGCGTGCGTGTGTGTGTGTGTGTGTGTGATAGAGAGAGAGACCCATCACTCGATGCTCGTAAATACATCTTTCAGCCATATGCATTGCTGATGCTCAGTAAAAACTTATATAGTTGACACAATCATATAGAACATCATAGCACACTGAACTTGCATACAAAAATTTCACGCAGGCAACACAATCAGGATGGAAGCAGTGGATCGCTATGGGAAGGGCTATGTTGAAACCAACAAAGTCGTACATAACGGTTCATCATCTTTATAAATGACGGGGAAATATCTTGAATGTTGTGCAAATAAAACAGACAGACAACACAATAAGTTCTGCTAGCACATTAAGTTGACGTACAACCCTTTCTAAAAAAAGTTCAGGTACAAAATTAGAACAGGTCACAATCAAATGTACTGGCATATCAGTGCTTCAGACCCATAGCTTGGATTTAACTAGTACTATCTGACAAGATTCAGTTGTTACCTCAAATTAGAGAACATCCAGTCAGCCAGCCCTGCCTCTTCTCCCAAAGAAGCAGTGGCCTCCGCCGCGCGATGGAGTAGGCCCTGTGCCATCCATCGTTCTGAGCAACACGGGGAAAGTCTGACATTGACTCCTGTAAGGGACGTCGTCGACGGACCCTGGCACCAGCGGGGCGGCAGGACTTCGATTGATGGATTGACCACTTCTTCGACATGCACGAACACTCGATACAAGTACATCCCTAACGTGGTCCGCGGCGGCCTTGGTGGTGACGAATAGTACAACCCCGGTTCCAGCACCGGTATCTCAATACCAATCACCTTCGGTATGGTGGACGGCTTCTTCATCCATGCCATAACCGTCAGAGCCCAGCTGTCCAGAGGAACAAACATACTTACAAGCTCACCTCCAAGGTCGTTGATAAGCTCGTTCATGGACTCGCTGTTCCAAGCACGTCGAGGCATGCCGTGGAAGGTAAGCTTTGTTAAAAACTCAAGCTCAGAGGGCACCGAGCCCCATCCTGGGTGCCACCGATCAAAGCTCACCAGCGCGCCATCGCAGAACAAACGCCGGGAAGATTCGAACACACGACTGCAGTCGAAAGTTGTTCGGAACCTGACGAAGAAATCAGCCGGTGGCGGACAGACTTCGACAAGCAAGTCACTTATTTGGATGCCGTGCGTAATGCCAAGAGCTTTGACAAGGTCGTCCGGCGAGACGGGAGGCCGGTCGCCGTTGATGGTTACCATCAGCACTTTGCCGACAAACTGGTCGTCAAGCGCCGCCATGCCACTGTTGAGTGACAGCATGCAGCGACCGAAGGCAGGACGGACCTCAGGATCTCCAGCTCGGAGATCCGCGTTGACCGGCGACATGATAGTGCGCTTGAGTACAGGGAGTATAGGAGGGGGATTTGGGGGAACTGGAGTAGGAATCGAGATTCCAGAGGTGGGGGAGGGGCGGGAGACTGGGGATGAAAAGGTAGCATGAATTTCGAGCACGCGCCAATATGCTCTCGGCGCGCAAGCGCACGAAAACACCGGTGGCGCCCACATGTCGGCCTAAGAGTCCTTATTCTTTCTTTTTTGGAGAGCCTGGCCTTTTTTTCCAGGATCTTTTGAGAGCCCAGCCCGAGAGTCATAATTGACCTGTTTGGGCATTGCGTTACTACTCGGCTCATATTCAACGACACCTCATTGGCCCAAACAAGTGTACATCATCGAAAAGACAGTGAGCTCAAATTATATAACTTGAAAAAAGGAGATATACTCTGTACACTGGAGAGTGGTGATGCCCTCATTTAGCCCACCAGTAGTTCGAGACAATAAACAGTTCAAAACAACGATATATACAACATTCAAACATTGACTAGTGACTACTACTGACATAAACAACAAGACATGATAGGTCATAAGAAGTCTTGCTACACCACCAAAATGTACCCATCTGCAGTGCTCAGACTCTCGTGATCTAGACGAGAATGACATTCTAAACAGAAGCAACTATTACATAGAAAGAGTGACATAGACGAGGATGACCAAATGACAAGGAATATGCATAACAAAAGAAAGAACTACCCATCCAGAACCAGCAGCAAAGACAACAAAGTCATTCGAAGAGATGATCCAACACCATCATAATTTGCAGCCCCGCTTCAGCGACCAGTGATCCGGAGACACCAGTACTCCACCCTTTCGATGCAACAACCCAATTACCTATCAACCTGAAGGCTTGAACCACATCACTGCCTGTCGTAATTGAGACATCCAAGGATCAAAGTTAATCCGGATGCCTTTGTCATTCTCACCTTCTTTTGGCTGTAGGCTGTATCGTTGACAATCAGGGGAGTATGCTCCCGAACTCCTAGGGCTCGCCGTGTAGACACAGTTTTCCATAGAAAACAGAGCCTCTCTGCCATCAAGGTCCTTGCCAACGGTGATCTCCTGGTTAATCGGATAATTGAGTCCGAGAAACAGAGAGTGTGAACCAAGGCTGTTTACCCGCCTCCAACTAAAAAATCCTAAAGGCCCCAACAAGCTGGTATCTTGCTCATAGACGTCACAGCCACTGTCCGTATACTCACTTATTACACGGTGCTTGTATACAGTGGGGTTTTTGCAATATAACTTTTCCGGCTCATGTGTCCGAATGATCATCAGTCTTTTGCCGTCGTCTGATCGAGCGAGGAACCAATTGTGCTTCCCTGTTTTTGGCAAAGGTGGTGTAATTACAAAGGGCAGTAACTGTAGGGACACTACATCATATCAAAAAGGACAGGCATTGTTAATGTAAGATCAACATTGTTCAGAGTATGAGTAGGATAATGCAAGAAACAACATTGATATGTCCCTGTTGGAACTGGGAGGAAAATACAGGGAAATGTATACTAGGTTCGAAAATATAGAAGTGCCACGCATGGTTATACTCATGTTATCTCGCAATCGATTCTTCACAGGAAACTACCATGTCATGCATGTTATGTAATCATGTTCTGTCCTCACAAACAAATTCTTCAAGGTAACTAACAGACCATGCATTATTATATACTCGTGTTCCGTGGGCAAAATTTTTGTGAGGATATTATTCTAGTCATTGATTGCTGAAGGGCGAATATAGGTATGTACACATGGTAAGCATTGCAGGATTTCACTACTTCCAAATATAGAGTTCTCCATATGCATATTTACTTCCCTAATGTATGGTTAGATGAAACCAGTAGTGTGGTGCATGTTTCTACATCATGAAAATGAGGAAACTAACATGGCCATTGATACGAACTCATATTTAGTAGTATTATATAGATTACTATAAAATAAGGATAATATCCATATATTCCTAACCGTTTGATTATTCAGGGTACAAATTGGCTGTAATGACATGGTCACAATCGCATGAATTAACTCATTCCATATATAGCTGATTTACGACGTCTCTAATATATTGCCATAGTTCTACTCAAATTCGGCTCAAACAGGGATATGCCAATTGAGGGAGTCCCGGGTTAGGGGGTGTCCGGATAGCCGGACTATATACTTATGCCGGACTGTTGGACTATGAAGATACAAGATTCAAGACTTCGTCCCGTGTCCGGATGGGACTTTCCTTGGCGTGGAAGGCAAGCTTGGCGATACGCATATGTAGATATCCTCCCATTGTAACTGACTTTGTGTAACCCTAGCCCTCTCCGGTGTCTATATAAACCGGAGGGTTTTAGTCCGTAGGACGAACAACAATCATACCATAGGCTAGCTTCTAGGGTTTAGCCTCTCTGATCTCGTGGTAGATCTACTCTTGTACTACCCATATCATCAATATTAATCAAGCAGGAGTAGGGTTTTACCTCCATCGAGAGGGCCCGAACTTGGGTAAAAACATCGTGTCCCTTGTCTCCTGTTACCATCCGCCTAGACGCACAGTTCGGGACCCCCTACCCGAGATCCGCCGGTTTTGACACTGACATTGGTGCTTTCATTGAGAGTTCCACTGTGTCGTCGCCATTAGGAAGGATGCCGCACCCCATCTTTAAAGACGACGCTGTTGCTAAAGGAGCTTTGGCTATCAGCCAAACTCTCCGGCTAGGCGGTTTTCTTCTGACCGCCTGTTCGGCCGCCGCGCCAACGATGACTTCTCGGGTCATCGAAAGCAATCTCCACGTCAACTCGGAACTCACCGAGCAGTTTGATCTGATGGAGCTCTCTTCCTTAAAACGAGCTCTTGGATCGCATCGCCGCCCTGGGAGTCGCTACAGACTACAATCAGATTGGGCTTAAACCCGATCCGAGAGAGATTGACTCTCCCCAGGTCACCCACCACGTCGCAGTGGTGGAGGAACAATGCGACGAATCTTCACCCATCTTAAGGACCAGATATGTCCGGATTCCCGATCCCTCCAAGCCGGATACCCGCGGAAGGGAGGACGTCACTCAAGCCCTGAACCTAAAGTCAGGCAGCGGGCTAGATTCATTTGACAACATCCAAGAACCCAAGCTCCCGAGTTCGGAAACTCCTTGGCCCCTGAGTCTCAGATTGGGCGAGGTTCCGGATTTAACTCCACCCGCCCACTAAGGGATCTATCCCAAATTCGGCAAGAGCCCACAGAAATAGTACACCATTACTGGGCCAGATTCCTCCTGGTTATGAACAGGATAGAGGACTGCCGCGAGGAGGATGCAATTTCATTCTTCTGTAATAATTGCATGGACATCGGAATCCTCAATGCCATAAGTCGCCATGAAATTACACGCTTCGCTGACTTGGCATCCATAGTACAAAAATACTGTGTGATGGAAAGCATCCGGAAAATTGAAATAAAATTCTCGAACGATCCGGCCCTGAATACAACCCCAATCCGAAATAAAAGGGCGCATTATCGCCAGACACCTGGGCTAAACACCAAAAAGCAAAAACCCTCTATAGGGTATGGAACCGTACTAGAGGGATGGCTCAATGGACCTTGTAAAATTCATAGTACAGAGGGCGCCACACCAACTCATAGCCTTAGAGCATGTTGGATACTCCGGCAGGTGGCCAGTAGTGGCGAGGAGCTTCTAACTCCAGAATCCGCAGAGCACCAGCCCAGGAATACCAGTACGGTATCAATAGTCTTTGAGACTTTTGCATCAAACAATATGCGGAAACGAACACTTCGCAGCCTTACCGAAGTCTACCAGGTAGCAACAATAAACCCATGGAGTGACACGACTATTACATTAAATGCCAGTGATGAACCTAAATTCCGAATAGCCCGAGCACCAGCCGCATTGGTCCTCAGTCCAATAGTGGATGAATTTCGACTTACCAAGGTACTCATGGACGGTGGCAGCGGACTGAACCTCATTTATGAGGAAACCCTTCAAAAAATGGAAATAGACTGGAGCCGCGTTGAGCGAAGCAACACAACCTTTAGAGGAATAATCCCCAGTCGGGAAGCATGCTGTATAGGAAAAATCACACTGGATGTGGTGTTCGGCACGCCGGATAATTACAGGTCCGAGGAGGTCACGTTTCAAGTGGCCCCGTTCAGCAGCGGATACCACGCTCTGTTAGGGCGAGAGGCATTCACAATTTTTCAAGCTATACCCCATTACGGGTACATGAAGCTGAAAATGCCCGGACCCAACAGAATCATCACTCTTGCTAGTGACCTGGACATAGCACTCCGCGCCGAAAACAAGACAGCCGCACTGGCCCTTGAGGCACTATCTGAAGCCCTAGCGGCCGAAGAACTGACTGCGCTGCGCTCCATGGTGAACAGGGATGACGTGATACTCGATAAAAGATCCAAGTCCACCTCCTTTAAACCGGCGAATGAAATAGTCAAATTCCAAGTCCATCCAACGGACCCTACAAAAACGGCCTCCATCGGGGCGCAACTAAACCCTGATGTAGACGCCGCACTACGAGAATTCCTACGCGAAAATTGGGACATTTTTGCCTGGCACCCTTCAGACATGCCAGGAATCCCACGCAGGCTGGCCGAGCACAGCCTAAACATCCTAAAAGGATTCAAGCCTGTCAAGCAGGCTCTTCGGCGTTTCTCTGAACCTAAGAGACAAGCCATGGGAGAGGAGCTAGCCAAACTACTGGAGGCCGGATTCATCAGAGATATAAAACATCCGGATTGGCTAGCAAACCTGGTGATGGTACCAAAGTAGGACAAATCCTGGCGCCCATGCGTCGATTTCAAGGACCTCAACAAGGCTTGCCCAAAGGATCCCTTCCCCCTCCCCCGCATCGATCAAATCATCGACACTATCGCAGGACATGATTCATTGTGTTTCCTCGATGCATACTCTGGCTACCATCAAATTAAGATGGCAGAACCAGACCAAGCCGCAACGGCATTCATCACCCCATATGGCCCATTCTGCTTCAACACAATGCCCTTCGGGCTCAAAAACGCCGACGCAACATATCAGCGCATGATTCAGATATGTCTGGCAAACCAGATCGGCAAAACAGTTGAAGCGTACGTGGATGACATGGTCGTCAAAACCAAGCATATCGAAACTCTAGTAGACGACTTGAGGCTCACATTTGATAACCTCCGAACATATGACATCAAGCTTAACCCAGAAAAATGCGTTTTTGGCATACCAGCCGGAAAGCTCTTGGGCTTCATTGTGTCCGGTAGAGGAATTGAAGCAAACCCAGCCAAGATCCGAGCTCTGTCACAATTGGATATTCCAAAGGACCTCAAACAAATACAAAAATTGACTGGATGCGTGGTGGCTCTAAGCCGCTTCATCTCCCGCTTGGGAGAAAAGGCATTACCCCTTTATCGCCTCCTCCGGTGCACCGAACACTTCGAGTGGACGGATGCTGCCACGGCCGGACTCGAAGAAATAAAAGCCATATTGGCAACAAACCCGGTCCTGGCCGCGCCTAACATCGGCGAACCAATGCTATTATACATTGCGGCAACTCATAAAGTTGTAAGCGCAGTGCTCGTCGTCGAACGAGAAACGGACGGACACAAATTCCCCCTTCAAAAACCAGTTTACTACGTATCCACTGTCCTCAGTCCATGCAAGTCACGGTACCCGCATTATCAAAAGATAGCGTACGCGGTGTTCATGGCATCCCGGAAGCTACGACACTACTTTCAAGAGTGTTCAATAACAGTAGCCTCTGAAGTACCTCTTAACGATATTATAAACAACCGCAACGCGACGGGCCGGATCGCCAAATGGTCCATTGAGCTCCTCCCGTTCAACATAACCTATAAGCAACGACGAGCCGTTAAGTCGCAAGTTTTGGCCAACTTTGTCGCCGAATGGACTGAAGCCGAACTCCCCAAAGAGTACGGTACATATTCCAACTGGATCATGCACTTTGACGACTCCAAGATGTTAGCAGGTCTGGGGGCTGGCGTCATTCTGACGTCCCCAACAGGAGATACAGTTCAATATGTACTCCAGATAATGTATACAGACTCTAACAATGCAGCCGAATACGAGGCCCTTCTACATGGTCTCCGGATGGCAGTCTCCATGGGCATCCAATGCCTAGAGGTGCGTGGGGATTCGAACCTCGCGATATCCCAAATAAATGGAGACTTTGATGCCAAGGATCCAAAAATGGTAGCTTATCGCAACGCCGTCCTAAAAATCTCAGCTCGATTCGAAGGGCTCAAATTTCACCATATAGCTCGGGAAAACAATTAGGCAGCAGACGTCTTGGCACGCATCGACGCAAAGCGCGATGCAGTCCCCCCAACATTTTCTTGGAGAGGCTCTTCAAGCCATCCGTATCATGCGAAGGGGAATCCGGAAATAACAGCCCGAACCCAGCCGCACCGCCTGACACCGAACATTCTGACACAACGGGAGGCTCTGCCAACGAAGTAACATCCTCAGCCCACGTAATAATGGAAGTCATTGCCCCATGGACAGAACCATTCCTAGCCTACTTAACTAGACAGGAACTTCCCGAGGACCAAAACGAGGCACGCTGCATAGTGCGGTGATCTAAAGCCTATAAAGTCCATGAAGGAGAGCTTTATAAGAAAAGCACCACCGGAGTCCTTCAAAGGTGTATCTCCGAAGAGGAAGGACGGAACCTTCTGGCTGAAATTCATGCCGGACTCGGCGGGCACCACGCCGCAGCCCGGTCCCTTGTAAGCAAGGCCTTCTGTACTGGATTTTATTGGCCGACGGCCCGGGCAGATGCTTAGGACTTAGTCCAACGATGCGTCGGTTGCCAATTATTTGCTAACCAAAGCCATATGCCACCCACCGCCCTCCAAACTATACCCATCACCTAGACCTTCGCGGTCTGGGGGCTTGACATGGTTGGACCCCTTAAAGGGGGAACCCACAAGCAAAAATACCTATTGGTCATGGTTGACAAATTCACCAAATGGATAGAGGCCAAGCCTGTTAAGACGGCCGAATCCAGACCGGTGATAGACTTCATATCAGGGGTCGTACACCGTTACGGCATCCCCCACAACATCATCACTGATAACGGCACGAACTTTACGGCCGACGAGGTAAAACTCTGGTGCAAAAACATGGGCATCAAGCTCGACTACGCTTCAGTCTATCACCCACAAACTAACGGTCAAGTCGAGCGAGCAAATGGTCTAATCATGAGCGGCATCAAACCCAGACTAGTGCAGTCCCTCAAAGAATCTAACATGCACTGGGTAGAGGAGCTTGACTCCGTACTCTGGGGGCTGCGGACCACGCCGAATCGCACTACCGGATTCACACCATTCTTTATGGTATACGGCGCAGAGGCAGTTCTGCCCTGGGACATAATTCATGACTCACCTCGCGTGCGCATGTACGAAGAAAGAGAAGCCGAACTCGATCGGCAGGACAGTTTGGACGCCTTGGAGGAGGAGCGCGACGTGGCAAAAGCCCGTTCCGCATTCTATCAACAAAATGTCGAAGATATCAAAGCAGAGAAGTACGGGCCAAAACTTACAATGTTGGCGAATTAGTTCTACGCCTGCCGGACAAGAAAAAGGACAAACTCAAGCCCAAATGGGAAGGTCCCTTCATAATCGACCAAGTCCTGACTGGTGGAGCGCACCGTCTGCGAAATGCATCGGATAACCAACTCGAGCCGAACCCATGGAATGCAGCCCGTCTACGAAGATTCTACGCCTAGCGCCGGACTCTGTGTTCGTCTCCTTCCTCTATCCATTTTAAACATTAGCTGTCTTATATTTCTCTCCTCCTCCCTCCTTTTCTCTTATAGCCTTTTAAGGGCTCGTTTGCGCCTCATTCGCACACAATTGACGCGCTATCCGCGCTCATTATACCTGGGGGCTTCTTTAACAGAAGCTTGTTTATACGGGCCTCATGCCCAACACATGTGTCACACTTCCGCATGTACCTTTTATTCACCATTATATGCATCGATATGACTTAAGTTTTGGCCAAGCTAGGTTGCCTGGCTCCTGTGCTTACCCCTACGTTCCGATTGTTCGGCTAGGCGGTAAAGGGAGCACCTCTGCGATTGTTACTGCCGGGTCAGCCGGATGTGTACCTCAGACTAGATGAAGCCGAAAGCTAGCGTTCTTAAGGGAATATTCGGTCGGTGAACTAAAAGATGATTTTTAACTCATTTATTTATCCGCCCCCAGATGCTTTTCTGCTTTTTTCGCAGTCCGGACATGCACTTTAGGGCATGCCTCCCAGGGAAAGGAACCCCTAACGAAACTATTCTCCCTGGAAGATGTTTCTTACTAACCATGTAATATAACATAACTAGTTGGGAACTTGTCTGATAAAGCACTAATGACCCCTACGCCTGGTCTCCATGCATGCCCCGGTTCTTACATAATTGAGAGGGTATTCAGACACACTCCAGACTATCGGGTCCCGAGGTTGAAGCGAAAAGGTCCGCCATGACAAACGATCTACAATCCGGCTAGAAGGCATTTTACATGTCATTTTAAATTACAAGCCAATTTGACTGGGTATATTCCTCTTCAATACCATCCAACAGACCGTCTAGTTTACAGTCCTATTGGGAATATTTGGCGGCCAACTCTACCTGGCCGTACACTAAACTAACAGGGATCTCCTTCCATCGGGCCCTACAGGTCCGACCTCGGCCATGTGGTTTGGGTCAGTCTTCGTGTACCGCGTCTTCACCATGGCCCAGGCCTCCCTGGCGCCTTGACGGCAGGCCGATATCTTCCATAATCGGAAGCGCCGCCGCGCTCCCTTTAGCTTCTCTGCAAGCTCTCCAAGGCCTTCGGGCATGGAGACGGACAGCCACAAGGCCTGGGTGACGCCTTGCATCACCTGCCAAACTCCTTCGTGCAGTTGGGAGAGCTCGGGAAGAAGGTCACCCGTAGAACCGGGCATTTCCTCCGTAGGTCGACCTGTCAGCATACCTACAGACATAACTCTGTCAATCGACTTCCTCGCCGAACTCTTCTTTTTGTAGTTCATTCAAGCACTTACTAAAAATGCCGCGTCGAAGCCGCCGATTCTCCTTCACGGAGTCCGACAGCTGAGCACGAACATCCTTTAGTTCCTCGCCCAGCTGGGTGTTGGCATCTTGGAGCTTATTCTTCTCTTGCCTCACCCTCGTAAGAACGCTCTCGCCAGCCTTTAACCGGCGCAAGAGTTGTTGCTTGTCCGGATCCACTCCGGCGCCATCTGCAATGTTAGTGTCAGATTTGCAAGCACGCCGCACTGTTTAAGATACTTATCTTTTGAAGCATATATTACCAGAGGGGGTCTCCTTGGCCTCCCCTATCGCGGCTAGTGCAGCCTCAAGTTGGGCCTTGCACTCTTCCAGCTCCTGGGATAGTTGGGTATTCTTTTTTTGTAAGATCCTGCATAACAAATGATCCTTAAATCAGTTGTTCTAACTGTTTCAAGTCTCGGGGGCTACTGACATATATAACCATCAAATTTTCTCACCCGTATGTCTTTTACATACTGCTCTGTGGCTCTGGCTAGACCATTTTGAGCGGCACACGCATCTCCCGTGTTGAAGGCATCCAATGCCTCTTGGGAGAAACAAGCATCACGAAGAACCGTCCGGCGACGCCTGTGGTTCATGGCACTCTCCACCTCGGAATTGGTGGCAGACAGCCCGTTCGCATCCTCTGTCGGAGGAGCATCCGGTGCACGCTTTGTGTCCCCTCCGTTTTCGGACCCGGCCTTGGAGCCTGGCCGGTGGAGGCGCGATTGGCAACCTCTCCGGATATAGTCTGGCGAGCACTCTTTTTCCTGAAGAGAGCGCGAGCGTTAGTGCACCTTGAGGGAATAAACCCTGTGAATAAAATGGCATACCATACTGCTGCGCCGGCTCTCAATCCGGACCGCACTTCTTTTTAGCCTGCTGGGCCTTGATGCCCCTTGTTGGCTAGCCGCCGCAGGCTCAGCCCTCCGCCTCAAGGACTTCCCCTGCAAAAACGCCATTGGTATGCGGTGATCAAAAATAAGCATGGATGGATCATTTTAAGAGTGCTGGGAGTTCGGTCTCGGTTACTTGTGAGGCTGGAAGTAGTCCTGGATAATCGGTCGTAATGGCCACTAAGGTGTTGTCCTTGCTCAATTGATGAAACACCCCATCGGTCAGCTCCACACATAAGTACGGGTCCTCTTGGGAGGCCGGGTCGAGGGACCGTTCTGGGTCCTCGGGTTGTGGAGGAGGGATATTTATCTCCTTTACAGTATGGCGTAGCTCTTGCGTTGAAATTTCTAGACTAAGTACTTAACTATGGGAATACGTAACAGATGGGCAAGTAAAAGTGTTCGCTCACCCAGCTTGGAGGATTGTACATAGAAAATCCGCCCCATGGGTTGACGCGGAGGAATTCCTCCTCTTCTCCCTTGTACAAAGCGGAGAAGATCTTTATTAGAGCGGCAGCTAATTCCGGCCCCTTACAGCCGCATCGGGTGGCGTCGTCCTCCCCGTTGAAATCCCACATGGGTGGCCTCTGTACTGAAGTGGCTGCACCCCCCGCATAATGCATGTGGCCATGACCTCGATCATGGTCAGTCCGGAATGAGCTAACAACCTTATCCGGTTCATCAGGTAAAGGACGTCCTTGTCATTTTCCTTCTGAGGGCTCCGTGGACGCCAGCTTAGGCGCTTCTTCAGAGGAGCATTATCGAACTCAGGGAGGCCGATCCGAATAGGGTCTGGCAGGGGGACATCTTCTATATAAAACCATTCTGAAGGCCAGTCTTCGGACGCCTTCTTTGGGGTTCCGGATAGATATCCGGTCCCGGCGATGCGCCATAGTTCGGCTCCGTCCACTTGATATATCGACCCCTCCTGAGAATGGGGCACGAGGCAGAATAGCTTCTTCCATAGCGCGAAATGGGCCTCAATGCCCAAAAACAGCTTGCAAAGGGCTACGAAGCCCGCAATATGCAATATGGAGGCAGGCGTAAGGTTGTGTAACTGGAGGCCATAGAACTCCAGGAGCCCCCGGAGAAATGGATGAATTGGAAATCCGAGCCCTCTTATCAAATAAGGGACAAGGCATACCCGCTCTCCTTTGGAGGGATTGGGGACGCTCTCCACTTGCTCTCCGCCATTATAGGTGGCAAGCCTGGCTCGAACCGGGACCATGTAAGCTGGGGGGAGAAGCCCTTTGGCTTGGAGCGCCACTAGCTCACTGTGCGGGACAAAACACCTCTCCCAATCTCCAGGCTGAGGGCAGGGGGGGGGGGCAAGAGGAGGAGCTGCGTCGACTGGCCATGATGGAATGGATCTCTGTCGAATGTGCTCCGATGAATGCTCTCGGAGAGAGGATGGTGTGATTCGGATCTAAATCCCCGTCTCTTTTATAGGCGGCCCATTTGCGCAGCTAGGGGGGTAAATGAAAAAACACCATGTCTTTTCGCATTCGTTTGACACGTGGAAGATGGCCATTATTGGGCGCAGAAGCCAAGGAGCGCAACGTTCACCAGAAGCCGGACACTATTCAACAGGTATATGGGATTTGGAGAAGAACCCGCCTTGCAATGCCGAAGACAAATTTGCGCGCCGGACTCATCATCATTGAAGCCTGGTTCGGGGGCTACTGAGGGAGTCCCGGATTAGGGGGTGTCCGGATAGCCGGACTATATACTTATGCCGGACTGCTGGACTATGAAGATACAAGATTGAAGACTTTGTCCCATGTCCGGATGGGACTTTCCTTGGCGTGGAAGGCAAGCTTGGCGATACGGATATGTAGATCTCCTCCCATTGTAACCGACTCTGTGTAACCCTAGCCCTCTCCGATGTCTATATAAACCGGAGGGTTTTAGTCCGTAGGACGAACAACAATCATACCATAGGCTAGCTTCTAGGGTTTAGATCTACTCTTGTACTACCCATATCATCAATATTAATCAAGCAGGAGTAGGGTTTTACCTCCATCGAGAGGGCCCGAACCTGGGTAAAAACATCATGTCCCTTGTCTCCTGTTACCATCCGCCTAGACGCACAGTTCGGGACCCCCTACCCGAGATCCGCCGGTTTTGACACCGACACCAATCATCACAAAAAGTTCAAACAGTGTCATGGCGTCATCATTAACATGAGACGGAAACAACTTACATGCGCCGTCCCAGCAATACGTGGTGCCATCTACTTTGTCGATCGCGTAGATGATGCCATTGTGTTCAATAGCATCACAGAAGTGTGTATCAGCTTTGATGATGATCCACTGCGAGGTGGGTTCTCTCCAGCTAAAGAAGGTACCGGCGCAAAGATAGGCGAGTCCGCGGTCGAACAAGGCAATTAGCTTGAAGTCTGCGTAATTCGCATGTCGTGTGGGCACTTGGCAGATTACAATCTTCTGCAAAACAAGGTCCGTCCAACTAACATGGTAATCTAGATGAGTTGGACCGCGATGGTAATACTCTGTATAATCCAACGGAGGAAGGATAATCTCATGGGAGGTCTGGAAGTTCACGAGCACCAACTTTTTACCGTCTTCTCTGAAGGCAGCCATCCAGTGGGAGTTCATGCCGACCCAGTTCATACCTACCAAGAAGTTTCGGGCGATGGTGATCAGATCGATGTCGAGGGAAATGATGTACGGCGACACACTACATACCTGCAAAGAAGTTTCGGCTAATGGAGATCGGATTGAAGTCGAGGGGCATCATGCACGCCTCCTTATCATGGTGAGCCGATCTTGCAAGACCAGATAGCAGCAAGCAGGGTGTCTTGAAAAGCTTAGGCCTCGCTTTGGCGATGGCCGTGTGCATGTCCCTCAAGCATGCAGCCAGCCGCAGGGCGGTCAACATATCCATACACGAACAACAGAGGTCGAGGATGTCACTGGGGAGATTGCTCCAATCGCGGCTCATATGGATGCTGCGTGGTTCGCGTTCGGCCATGGTGGAGTTTGGAAGGGGGCTTTATTTACGGGGGAGAAGGATGTCGGTGGTGGAGCGGCTAGCGAGGGAATAGTGGTACTGGGGGAGGCGAGTGAGGCGACGGTACACGGGGGCACAGTGAGATGGAGACGGAGAAGGAGACGGAGACAGAGAAGGAGATGGAGATGGAGTGGTGCTATGGGAGCGGAGAGGGAGACGAGGCGAGGCGCCAATGTGCTGTACAGCGGCGGTGACAGACTGCATAGTGCATAGGGTGAGGCTGACTTTGGTAACCTGAACACGCCGCCTCGCCTAGACTAGTGTCAGGCGCAGGGTGTTGTCACTTCACTGTGAGGACCAGATGAATAGTATTTTGACCATCAAGTGTACCACAATTGTACTACTATTACTAGTAGGAACATGAGTACTACAGTATTGTATAGCGGAAATAGGTCTCCCGTGCTAGCATGCCTGTTCACTTCATCGTTCAGGTATCATCCATATTGCGAGCAGAACCAAATTCTCGTGCATGCCCAATCAACGCCTTGCCGCGATGCATGCAGTGGTCATTCTGGTGCATCAAGGACGGCATGCAGATCGTTCCACACTTGAGAAGAGGAAAAATGGAAAGGTAGAATGCAACAGCAGAGGAAGAGAATGCTGGCTAATGAGGCTGGGAGGGGATCGAGTAGGAAGTTAATGCTCCACGCCTAAAGGTTTTGGGAAAACCTGATTTTCATAAGGTGACTTATACTCACCTAAACGGAGGGAGTATTCCTTAACCAGAGAATGTTGTGTCTCCCACTCACGGGCTCAAAAAAAAAAGCTACGGCACATTTTTTTATCTGTTTGCATAGGTCCCACCTATCAGGAAGGATGGGCACATACACGAACAGGTACGACTCCTCAGTCTACCCGCATAGCCTTTTCATTTAGTCTACCTAACCGTCTAATCAACTGCTTGCACGCCACTTCTCCCATTTACTTCTCCATCGAGAACCGATTCGCCTCGACTTCTTCACCTCCCCTTTGTCTTCATTTGCATCCAAACCCCACTGCGTTCACATTGTTTTAACCTCTTCAAATAATCATCTACTACTTCAGTTAGACTAGCCATCTAATCCTAATTCTCCAAACCATAGCCCTCCGTTCCAGCGGTTCCAAATGGCGAAAGAGATCGAGATGCATGTTTTTAGCGTCCAACATGTCCTCATCGAAGGCTCGATGCGCATAGTTGCCACCGTCACCGTCTACCCAAGGGTTGTTCGGCAGTGGATTAACAATGTATCCAACTCCCTCAAAAAGGTAGAGACGAGGGTCATCGGTCTCGACGCAGAGTACACGGAGCGTGCCCCTGGGAAGATCCCGCCGCCGTCCTTCAGCTCTGCCTCGAAGATGATGTTTTGGTGTACCACATCATACACTCGCCCTCCATACCAGGTGAGCTTCATGATTTCTTGTCTCGGGAGGACGTATACTTCTGTGGGGCAGCCATCAAAGGTGACAAACAGAAGCTGGAGCCGTACAACCTTGATTTGAAAAGCATCGCTGACCTACAGACCAGAATCAAAATTCCGTAGAAGATTATGCTAAACAGACACCATCCCTATTCAACGTAGCAAATTTTGTGCTCGGTACAAATCTTCAGAAGGGTGACGAGACAGTGGCATTAAGGTCGTCTGGATGGGAGAATTATCCCTTGACATAAGAGCGGATAAAATATGCTGCCCTCGATGCCCGTGTGAGTTTCGAGATAGCTGCAAGGTCCAAAGAGCTTGTTGCAAAGCCGTCTCCCACAGAGAATGAGAACAACAACAACAAGAAGAAGAAGAAGAAGAAGAAGAAGAAGAAGAAGAAGAAGAAGAAGAAAACGCTGCACCAGCAGGAGGGCATTATGGATGGATGAACTATTTCCTCTCTTGTAAAAAAAATTATTCCCTCTCGGTGTATATTGATATAGATGGACTATTTCGATGGTGTGCATGTCTTTGGAACAGAGTAGTAGCATGGGTCCGCTTGACTATAAGGAATTATTTATCCGCATATATAGCTTTCTCTGCTACTCCTTCCAGTGATCGGTATACAGTGCATGTGTCCATAGACATGACAGCTTGTCCATGGAAGTTCAACTACGGCGACCATCACGTTTCATCTCGCGATTCCCACGACGGCTCTCCAACCCACGGCACCACGCCCCCTACGTGCGCCTCACCCCTCTCGGCCGCACCGCCCCTCTGCCTTTGTGTGCATGACATGTGAGCCACCTAAAATGTGGCGAGCATCAAGTTTCTACCACAGCCACCGGCGATTCCCACGACGCCACTCGAATCCATGAAACCACACGTCCCCCGACCTGCGGCTCACCCCTCTTGGCCCCACTGCCCCTCTGCCTTCGGGAGCATTACATGTGGACCAGTTACCTATCGGTTCCACATGTTATTGACTCAAAGGTAGGTGTAGTAAGGCGCTGAAGCTCAGTCCCGATGGCCCTGAGAGGGAAATGTAACTCCTGCGCCAGGGCTTGTGGTGCTCCCGCAACACGAACTCATGCCAAACTCGAGATTTGTTTCTTTACTATACATGCACGCAACGATTTAATGGACATTGTAATCTCAACATGTGATGGGGAGCTCTAAATTTGAATTTGAAACTTATAAAATGAAAAGATTCAAAACAAATAAACTGGGAGAGAGGGAGTATATCATAGGATGTGTCCCATACAAAATAAGTCCCCTGGTTTGTCACCGCGAAGATGCGGTTAGAAAGGAGCACAGCGTCTTCCTACTCGTACGACAACAAATCGACCGCACACAGCATGGTCTGCCTTTGACCGCCATGTGCAAGGTTCATGCTATCTTTTATTCAATCTCACCGTGGTTCCATCGTACCAATTCATGCGGTGGTCCGTTGCATGGCTGATCCCAATGTTGGACAAATGTTCTACAGGAACAGTGTCACCGTTGTAAATGTTGTGCAAATTGATGTTGGTACCCTCCCGTACATATGCAAGACAATCTCCACTCGCACCGAGCCGAGCCTGTGAAATAGTGGGCAGGGGGAGAATTAGGAAATGGACATGGAAGTAATCTTTAGAATGCATTTACTACGTGATCAAACTCATCTTACCTGCTTATCGGAGGAAATCTGAGTGCCCCTCGACGTTGGCATCTCAAGGGGCGTCAACTTGCAACTACGGCCACGCCGCGCTGGAGAGACCCCCAAGTAAACATCCTCGTGCGTTCCACGGAACATCAAGATGCATTTGTATGAGTAGTTTATCTTGTGAGATAAAAGGATGAACGAGGGAAGGCCTCTAGAGATAGAGATGGGCACTACTACTACCAATGTGCTGGCCCGTGCGTTGCAATGGATCCAAACTAGTAGAATAATACTTGTTCACGTGCTTGAAATATAAACACTCTAGTTTTGATATACATGTGTCAGCAGACATGACAACTTGTCCATGGAAGTTGAACCATGACGACCACCACGTTTCTTGTTTCTACCACTGCCACATCCACACGCAATTCCCACGACGCCGATCCAACCCACGGCATGACGTCCCCCGACATGGACATGGATCCTCTGACGTGGCTATCACTGCCTTGCCCTGCCTTTCCTTCGCTGACATGTGGGACCCACGCTTATGGATCCCACATGTCAGTGACCGAATGGTAGGATTGTTCATGCCCCTCATCCCTCTCGGCCCCACCGCTCCTCTGCCTTTGTGTGCATGACATGCGGGCCAGCTGAACTGCGGCGACCATCAACTTTCTACCACAGACGCACCCGATTGGACGCGGTTTGCCTGCTCCGCTGCTGTGCTCCGATCCGTACTACCGCACCATCGAATTTTCATCCAGCGGCTGTGACACATTTCGTCCCGGGCATCAATCCTCAGCTGGAGTACTTATGTACTACAGGTAGTACCCGCCGGTGTGGCCATCTACGCCTCATAATTCCCCGACGCCCAGCTGTGGTACCCTCACCACGGCCATGCCACCACCGGCCAGTTCATCTCGAATGAGTGAGTCGCGAACCATGCCACCACCATGAGAATGACATGTGGGCCAGCCGCATTTAAGGCCCACATGTCATTGACTCATAGGTCGGGCACTAAGCCACTAAAGTTCGGTCCCGTGGGCCCCGAGAGGAAAATGTAACTCCTGCGGCAGGCCTTGTGGTGCTCCCGTAGTACGAGCTCGTGCCAAAACTAGAATTTGTTTCTTACTACTACTAGTACTAGTAGGAAGGTACACGTGCATTGCACGCATGAGATTCTGGTGGTTTGTGCATTATGCTTCTACATGTGGAGTTTTCTGGATTCTAACATGTGGCAAAATTTGGTGGAATGTAAGGTTAGGCAAGTTTGATTAACTTAGGTGAGTGTTTGGTTCAAGCCACACCTTAGGCAAGCCACACTGGCCCCACATGACATACACACAAAAAATGTGGCAAGATTCCCTTAGGCTTGCCAACTTGTGGCAAAATTTGGTGGAATGTAAGGCTAGGCAAGTTTGATTAACTTAGGTGAGTGTTTGGTTCAAGCCACACCTTAGGCAAGCCACACTGGCCCCACATGACATACACACAAAAAATGTGGAAAGATTCCCTTAGGCTTGACAACTTGTGGCAAAATTTGGTGGAATGTAAGGTTAGGCAAGTTTGATTAACTTAGGTGAGTGTTTGGTTCAAGCCACACCTTAGGCAAGCCACACCGGGCCCACATGACATACACACAAAAAATGTGGCAAGATTCCCTTAGGCTTGCCAACTTGTGGCTCTCATTTTGAAGAACTTATTAATAACTTTGCCTGAGCTTAGTTGTGGTAAAGTTAGTCATGAATTAAGTTCAACCATGGAGTCTTCTAGATTATACATGTGGCAGAATCTGGTGGATGATATCCAATGGCCAGTAGTGCTCGGATTTGCCATCTTTGTACCGTCGGATTGGCTTCATCCAACGACCAACTTTCAAAGTTTTTCACACACTATATAGGGGGTATAGATATAGATGTGCCGGTCCGTTGCAATGGATCCAAAGTATATCTATTTAGTGGAGTGCACTCTAAACACATTATCTATTTATTTATCTCTAACCTTCCGTAGCCATGCAACCAAGCCACATAAGCTTCATGGGTGCCCCCACATCATATTATTCATACTACGTTGATTGAAAAAAAAGATAAATCACCCAAAACAAGATCTTCCCCTTTTTTGTTCCTACGATGTTGTGCCTTGCACGTATCTACTAGTTGTATAGTGGTAGTACTAGTAATATAATAGTATTAGGAGTACAAACTTGGTAGGAGTGGTACTAATACGGAATGCTCCTACTCTATCAACGAGCCCCGTCTGACACAAAATTTCTTGGCTTCCGTGCTACAACTAGATCTTCCCCTTGTTTCTGTTTTCCAACCCGGCGGCGGGTGGGGTGTCGGTTTGCTCAACGGGCGGTCCCACATGAAAGTGAAAATGCTAGGTAGGCAACACGCCTTCCCTAAGCTATGTGTCATGCCTGACGGGCCGTGTTGTACTCTCGATTCCCGGGCGTGTGGGGGTGCGACGCGAATGTGGCAGGCCTTTTCCTTTTACTAGCAATGTGCCCGTGCGTTGCGACGGATCCAAAGTAGTAGAATAGTAGTATTTGTTAACAAACTTGAAAGAAATCATTATTGTTTTGATATACTCCTAATATATTACTCCCTCCATACCTAAATATTTGTCTTTTTTGAGATTTCAAATGAACTATCACATACAGATTATATATACACATTCTAGTGTTTGTAGCAAGATGCCCGCGCGTTGCACGAAGTTGATGGAAAAGGTAAGCACAACTTACAAATTGACGGATGGAGTACTAGTTACAGCGATGCATATAATTAAGCAAAGGGATCGCACATGTCGGTATTGACTGGAACGAGAATGCAATAGCACAATAAGAATTAAGGCCATGATGATGCGATCGCAGTGGTGGTTATAGAAGGCAAGAAGAAAGATGGATCCACGAACATACGACCTCCTCCTCCTCAACTTAGTGCGCCGGGCCACCGTCCGGCGGCTAAGGAGCGGCGGCTTTTGTGGCGAGGTCGAGGTGCTTCTCAACAAAGGCATCCAAGGCTTCTAGCCGGTTGAGGAAGGCCAACATCGTAGCGTCCTCACTGGCCTTGTAGATACCTATGTACACGATTTTCTCGTACGCATGGATGTGTAGGTCGACGAATTCTTGCAGGGCGAGGCGCCTCGCGGCGAGCGCGACCTCCAGGTGGACATTCTTCATGGCGTCAGCGGGAAGTCGCAGGGCCACCAGTGCTTGAAAGAGGTTCCGGCCATGGAGGCCGATTAGGGTGGCAGGCAATGAGGAGCCCGGGCGCGCGGGCTGGAGGAGTACGACGATGTTGTCCGCGAGCTTCTTGAGGACGGTGAACTTGTTGCTGGTGGCAATGCTCATCTGGTCCAACTGAGAGTCGTAGTTGGCGTCGACAGCGGCCATCCACCAGCCGGTCTCCAACACCGTCTGGAGATGATCCTCGGCGCCATGCCGCAGGCCGGCGTCGTGGACCATCTGGCGCAGCCGCTGGCCACTCACGCGCATCGCCGCCATGGGTCTGGAGCGAACTCTTTTGCGCTTAGTGTAGGTGCTTAGGCAAGTGCTTAGGTGCGTACGATGTGGTAGATGCATTGGAATGGAGGAGGGGCTCCTTTATATGAGGGCAATGAGGGCAAACTGCGTTGCATTCACATCGTGCAGCCTCTTTTCCCGGACCTCCTCCCATTACTTCCCTCATGCATTAATTGAAGGAGGATGCATTGGCCATTCAACATATCGGGAACCGCTACTCCCTCCCTCGTCTGCATTAAAGGCGTATCGGGAACTGCGCCGCCCGCTGTCAAATCAAATACTCCCTCCGTCTAGGTGAGTATTATAAGTCATCTTACGAAAACCAAATACTAGTAAGACTAGCCACCGTGGGAGTAACTTCAGCAGTAACATCGAGTCCAACTCAGCAAATTTGCTTATGTCACAATGAGTTAATGAGGAGAGAGGTAGTTATAAGGCTGGTCATAATAGTAGTATCGTAGGTACTATCATGCATGCCAACCAGGCAAATTTGATGAGGTGGCATAGAATTGAATGAAGAAAGAGAGAGTTGAATATCATATCATGATACCGTATTATATTAAATGGTGTGCTACTATGTGTCATGCATGGCAATAAATGAAGTTAGCTATGATACTAACTTATGATACCATGCACTACGAATGTAGTATCATACACTAGTATCATATGCATGATACTAGTATATGATACTCGCCATTACGACTAGCCTAATAACTTAGCTAGTTACTGTAACATCACATGTCCCAATGCAATATGAGTCTATAACCTAATAAATGAAGCTTTGCATGTTACCACACTTATGTTACTACTATGAAGGTAGTAACATAGTCTAGGGATATGTGTATGTTACTAGTGTATGTTATTCACCATTGTGGCTAGTCTAACACATAGGCGTGGTGCATTAACTCTCACATTGTTTCTTATTTTTTGACATAAATAGAGGAATCAACCAAGAAGAGATGTGGGGCTTGTATGCTTTTAATGACTTGAGACTATCAAACATGACATGCAGTGGTCAGTTCGTTGCACAAGAACAAATACAACCCACGTCAGCACACACACATCTTATAGCATCACATCCAATGGCTATAAAACATGAATGAGACCAAATTATATCTCATCTAGATGAGTTCTAGCAAAACTGTATTAATAATACTTAGTACTCCCGCGCCATGTATCATATAAGTATCATGTAGTACTTTATTTATTGCCATGTATGACACATAGTTCACGAGCGCTCTCTATATGTACCACTTTTTTTTTAATTTCAAGTTTTGCTCCATGGCGCAATCCATCGATACTACTACTGTACAAAAGTGGAGTATATACATTTTTTAAAAGGCTAGAGGGCGGGGCAGTCTAGCTCGGTCGGTTTCATGAGAGGCGAGGGCCTTTGTGATTTGACGTCTCATTAATGCTGTCAAATCAAATAGTACTGCACCGCCTGCTGCACGCCCGACGCCTCCATTAAACCCCTCCGTTAAACCCGCATGCAAACCGAGAATCCAACTCCGGCCACACGTCCATTCATGAGCGGGCCGGAATTAAAAGCAACACCGACCGAGCTCCTCCCGTCCGCCCTCAGTTTAAACGAGGCCAGACGCTGGCCAAGCTCCTACCGTCCGCCCTCTATTTACACGAGGTCAGACAGACAGCAGGCAAGAATCGCACTCCTCCGCCGCTCCCCCATCTCCTCCTTCACCATTTTCTCGACCCTTCCGATGCTTCCGATGAGCCGTTCTCCGGCATATTACCCGGCTGGGTGGCCCGCCGAGCCCTCCGGATACGGGCGAGGCCGCTCGGTGCTTCACCAACCTTGCTTGGCCCGATGGAGCCAGTTGCCGCCCCAAGCAGGCGCGTGGTTCAGCAACTCGCCGCTCTAGTTCAGCTTGATGAGGAGTGGCGAGTTGCTCCACGCCGGCACGACGGCGAGCATGCCGGTACGGGCGCCGTTGCTGCCGCATCGTACCGCGCCACCAGTGTCTGCAGTGGCCGCGCCTCCCGTGTCTGTGGGCGCGCCTCTCGTGCCTGCGGCAGCGCCATGCAGGCAGAGACAGAAGCCGGGTGCATGGAGAGCGACCAGTCGGTGGCCAGCTTCTCCCTGTCCGCCGCCATCATCAAGGATAAGTAGAACATGGGAGGCCGCTGCCACTTGGGACCCATGAAGGCCACCACCGAGGCGACGACCGCGGATTCAGGTGGTTTCTTTGCTGCTTCGTCTCTTCCGAGGACCTTCATCGACCCCGCAAGTGTAGGACGGACATGAGGAAGACAAAGGGATCCGCGGGCGGCCATTTAGAACTAAAATAAGTCTAGATATATCCATTTCTAGGACAAGTATTTCCGGACGGAGGGAGTATTAATTATACAAGAGAGCCGGATTGGCACCTCTTAGTTCATGTAAATGTAATGAAATCCATCATGTTTATATGAAGATCCGGCTTTTTTATACGAAATCATTCATGCTTATATGAAATCAGTCCGTGTTTGCACGAATTTCATCTGGTTGGTTAGAGTTGTAAAAATGTCCGCTGGCGTTTGATGTCGTCCCCGCGGAAGGAAGCGGGAGGAAATTTTCCGGCTGCCGTTGGAGATGCTCTTTATGCTGGAAATAATAGAGTGACATCCAATCCATTTGAGTTAATTGCCTGTATGATTGTCCCTCTATAAAAAGTTAATTGCATGTACAGTGTACACGTGACTTGCAGGGTGGCTACTGAAGGAAATATGCCCTAGAGGCAATAATAAAGTTATTATTTATTTCCTTATTTCATGATAAATGTTTATTATTCATGCTAGAATTGTATTAACCGGAAACATGATACATGTGTGAATACATAGACAAACATATAGTCACTAGTATGCCTCTACTTGACTAGCTCATTAATCAAAGATGGTTATGTTTCCTAACCATAGACATGTGTTGTCATTTGATTAATGGGATCACATCATTAGGAGAATGATGTGATTGACATGACCCATTCCGTTAGCCTAGCACTTGATCGTTTAGTATGTTGCTATTGCTTTCTTCATGACTTATACATGTTCCTATGACTATGAGATTATGCAACTCCGTTTACCATAGGAACACTTTGTGTGCTACCAAACGTCACAACGTAACTGGGTGATTATAAAGGTGCTCTACAGGTGTCTCCAAAGGTACATGTTGGGTTGGTGTATTTCGAGATTAGGATTTGTCACTCTGATTGTCGGAGAGGTATCTCTGGGCCCTCTCGGTAATACACATCACATAAGCCTTGCAAGCATTGCAACTAATGAGTTAGTTGTGAGATGATGTATTATGGAACGAGTAAAGAGACTTGCCAGTAACGAGATTGAACTAGGTATTGAGATACCGACGATCGAATCTCGGGCAAGTAACATACCGATGACAAAGGGAACAACGTATGTTGTTATGCGGTCTGACCGATAAAGATCTTCGTAGAATATGTAGGAGCCAATATGAGCATCCAGGTTCCGCTATTGGTTATTGACCGGAGACATGTCTCGGTCATGTCTACATTGTTCTCGAACCCGTAGGGTCCGCACGCTTAAGGTTTCGATGACGGTTATATTATGAGTTTACATGTTTTGATGTACCGAAGGAGTTCGGAGTCCCGGATGAGATCGGGGACATGACGAGGAGTCAAGAAATGGTCAAGACGCAAAGATTCATATATTGGATGATATGGTTAGGCCAAGGGGTCAAGCCCATGAGGCTTTAGGTCGGTGCAAAAGGAGTTTTGCGGAGGCCAGGGGGCCAAACGCCGGAGACCCTGGCGTCTGGCCCTGGGCCAGACGCCGAGGCCCATGGCGTCTGGGCCAGACGCCAAGGATTGTGGCGTTTGGTCCTGGAGTCCGAGTGGGACTCTTGCCTTTCGGGCAAAACCGACTTTGAGGAGGCTTTTGCTCCAAGTTTCGACCCCGGGGCTCAACATATAAATAGAGGGGCATGGCTAGCACCAAAGACACAACAATTGATCCCTTGGATCTCTTAGCCGTGTGCGGTGCCCCCCTCCACCATAGTCCACCTCGATAATATCGTAGCGGTGCTTAGGCGAAGCCCTGTGACGGTAGAACATCAAGATCGTCACCACACCGTCGTGCTGACGGAACTCTCCCTCGACACTCGGCTGGATCGGAGTTTGAGGGACGTCATCGAGCTGAACGTGTGCAAGAACTCGGAGGTGCCGTGGTTTCGGTGCTTGATCGGTCGGGCCGTGAAGACGTATGACTACATCAACCGCGTTGTGCTAACGCTTCCGCTTTCGGTCTACGAGGGTATGTAGACAACACTCTCCCCTCTCATTGCCATGCATCACCATGATCTTGCGTGTGCGTAGGAAATTTTTGAAATTACTACGTTCCCCAACAGTGGCATCCAAGCCTAGGTTTTATGCGTTGATGTTATATGCATGAGTAGAACACAAGTGAGTTGTGGGCGATACAAGTCATACTGCTTACCAGCATGTCATACTTTGTTCGGCGGTATTGTGAGATGAAGCGGCCTGGACCGACATTACGCGTACGCTTACGCGAGACTGGTTTCACTGTTACGAGCACTTGTGCTTAAAGGTGGCTGGCGGGTGTCTATCTCTCTCACTTTAGCTGAATCGAGTGTGACTATGCCCGGTCCTTGCGAAGGTTAAAACAGCACTAACTTGACGAACTATCGTTGTGGTTTTGATGCGTAGGTAAGAACGGTTCTTGCTAAGCCCGTAGCAGCCACGTAAAATTTGCAACAACAAAGTAGAGGACGTCTAACTTGTTTTTGCAGGGCATGTTGTGATGTGATATGGTCAAGACGTGATGCTATATTTTATTGTACGAGATGATCATGTTTTGTAACCGAAGTTATCGGCAACTGGCAGGAGCCATATGGTTGTCGCTTTATTGTATGAAATGCAAACGCCCTGTAATTGCTTTACTTTATCACTAAGTGGTAGCGATAGTCGTAGAAGCAATAGATGGCGTAACGACAACGATGCTACGATGGAGATCAAGGTGTCACGCCGGTGACGATGGTGATCACGACGGTGCTTCGAAGATGGAGATCACAAGAACAAGATGATGATGGCCATATCATATCACTTATATTGATTGCATGTGATGTTTATCCTTTATGCATCTTATCTTGCTTTGATTGACGGTAGCATTTTAAGATGATCTCTCACTAATTATCAAGAAGTGTTCTCCCTGAGTAGCACCGTTGCGAAAGTTCTTCGTGCTGAGACACCACGTGATGACCGGGTGTGATAGGCTCTACGTTCAAATACAACGGGTGCAAAACAGTTGCACACACGGAATACTCGGGTTAAACTTGACGAGCCTAGCATATACAGATATGGCCTCGCAACACGGAGACCGAAAGGTCGAGCGTGAATCATATAGTAGATATGATCAACATAATGATGTTCACCATTGAAACTACTCCATCTCACGTGATGATCGGACATGATTTAGTTGATTTGGATCATGTGATCACTTAGATGACTAGAGAGATGTCTATCTAAGTGGGAGTTCTTAAGTAATATGATTAATTGAACTTTAATTTATCATGAACTTAGTCCTGGTAGTATTTTGCAAATTATGTTGTAGATCAATAGCTTGCGTTGCTGCTTTCATATGTTTATTTTGATATGTTCCTAGAGAAAATTGCGTTGAAAGATGTTAGTAGCAATGATGCGGATTGGATCCGTGATCTGAGGTTTATCCTCATTGCTGCACAGAAGAATTATGTCCTTAATGCACCGCTAGGTGACAGACCTATTGCAGGAGCAGATGCAGACGTTATGAATGTTTGGCTAGCTCAATATGATGACTACTTGATAGTTTAGTGCACCATGCTTGACGGCTTAGAATCGGGACTTCAAAGACGTTTTGAACGTCATGGACCATATGAGATGTTCCAGGAGTTGAAGTTAATATTTCAAGCAAATACCCGAGTTGAGAGATATGAAGTCTTCAACAAGTTCTATGGCTAAAAGATGGAGGAGAATCGCTCAACTAGTGAGCATGTGCTCAGATTGTATGGATACTACAATCGCTTGAATCAAGTGGGAGTTAATCTTCCAGATAAGATAGTGATTGACAGAATTCTCTAGTCACCATCACTAAGTTACTAGAACTTCGTGATGAACTATAGTATGCAAGGGATGACGAAAACAATTCCCGAGCTCTTCGTGATGTTGAAATCAACGAAGGTAGAAATTAAGAAAGAGCATCAAGTGTTGATGATTGACAAGATCACTAGTTTCAAGAAAAAGGGCAAAGGGAAAGAAAGGGAACTTCAAGTAGAATGACAAGCAAGTTGTCACTCCCATGAAGAAGCCCAAAGCTGGACCAAAGCCTGAAACTGAGTGCTTACACTGCAAAGGAAATGGTCACTGGAAGCGGAAATGCCCTGAATATTTGGTGGATAAGAAGGATGGCAAAGTGAACAAGGGTATATTTGATATACAGATTATTGATGTGTACCTTACTAGTGTTTATAGTAGCCCCTGAGTATTTGATACTTGTTCGGTTGCTAAGATTAGTAACTCAAAACAGGAGTTACAGAATAAACAGAGACTAGTTGAAGGGGAAGTGACGATGAGTGTTGGAAGTAGTTCCAAGATTGATATGATCATCATCGCACACTCCCTATACTTTCAGGATTAGTGTTAAACCTAAATAAATGTTATTTGGCGTTTGCGTTGAGCATGAATATGATTTGATCATGTTTATTGCAATACGGTTATTCATTTAAAACCAGAGAATAATTGTTGTTCTGTTTACATGAATAAAACCTTTGATGGTCATACACCCAATGAAAATAGTTTATTGGATCTCGATCGTAGTGATACACATATTCATAATATTGATGCCAAAAGATGCAAAGTTAATAATGATAGTGCAACTTATTTGTGGCACTGCCGTTTGGGTCATATCGGTGTAAAGCGCATGAAGAAACTCCATAAAGATGGATTTTCGGAATCACTTGGTTATGAATCATTTGATGCTTGCGAACCGTGCCTTTTGGGCAAGATGACTAAAACTCCGTTCTTCAGAACAATGGAATGAGATACTAACTTGTTGGAAATAATACATACTGATGTATGCAGATCCAATGAGTGTTGATGCTCGTGGCAAGTATCGTTATTTTCTGACCTTCACAGATGATTTGAGCAGATATGGGTATATCTACTTAATGAAACACAAGTCTGAAACATTTGAAATGTTCAAAGAATTCAGAGTGAAGTGAAGAATCATAGTAACAAGAAAATAAAGTTTCTACGATCTGATCATGGAGATGAATATTTGAGTTATGAGTTTGGCCTTCAGTTAAAACAATGTGGAATAGTTTCACAAACTCATGCCACCTGGAACACCATAGCGTAATGGTATGTACGAACATCGTAACCGCACTTTATTGGATATGGTGCGATCTATGATGTCTCTTACTGATTTACCATTATCGTTTTGGGGTTATGCATTAGAGACAGCTGCATTCACGTTAAAAGGGCACCATCTAAATCCGTTGAGACGACATCGTATGAACTATGGTTTATAAGTAAACTAAGCTGTCGTTTCTTAAAGTTTGGGGCTACGATGCTTATGTGAAAAAGTTTCCTAATAAGCTCGAACCCAAATTAGAGAAGTGCGTCCTCATAGAATACCCAAAGGAAACTGTTGGGTACACCTTCTATCACAGATCCGAAAACAAGACATTCGTTGCTAAGATGGATCCTTTCTAGAGAAGGAGTTTCTCTCGAAAGAAGTGAGTGGGAGGAAAGTAGAACTTGATGAGGTAATTGTACCTTCTCCCTTATTGGAAAGTAGTTCATCACAGAAATCAGTTCCAATGATTACTACACCAATTAGTGAGGAAGTTAATGATGATGATCATGAAACTTCAGATCAAGTTGTTGCCAAACCTTGTAGGTCTTCCAGAGTAAGATCCGCACCAGAGTGGTACGGTAATCATGTTCTGGAAGTCATGTTACTAGACCATGATGAACCTACGAACTATGAGGAAGCGATGATGATCCCAGATTCCGCAAAATGGCTTGAGGCCATGAAATCTGAGATAAGATCCATGTATGAAAACAAAGTATGGACTTTGATTGACTTGCCCAATGATCAGCGAGACATTGAGATTAAATGGATCTTCAAGAGGAAGATGGACGCTGATAGTGTTACTATCTACAAAGCTAGAATTGTCGCAAATGGTTTTCGACAAGTTCAAGGTGTTGACTACAATGAGAGTTTTTCACTCGTATCTATGCTTAAGTCTATCTGAATCATGTTAGCAATTGCCGGATTTTATGAAATCTGGCAAATGGATAAACAAAACTGCATTCCTTAATGGTTTTCTTAAAGAAGAGTTGTATATGATGCAACCAGAAGGTTTTGTCAATCCTAAAGGTGCTAACAAATTGTGCAAGCTCCAGCGATCCATCTATGGACTGATGCAAGCATCTCGGAGTTGGAATATACGCTTTGATGAGTTGATCAAAGCATATGCTTTTATGTACTTTTGGAAAGGCATATATTACAAGAAAGTGAGTGGGAGCTCTGTAGCATTTCTGATATTATATGTGCAAGACATATTGTTGATTGGAAATGATATAGGATTTCTGGATAGCATAAAAGGATACTTGAATAAAAGGTTTTTTCAATGAAAGACCTTGGTGAAGCTGCTTTCACATTGAGCATCGAGATCTATAGAGATAGATCAAGACGCTTGATAAGATTTTTCAATGAGTACATACCTTGACAAAATTTTGAAGTAGTTCAAAATGGAACAGTCAAAGAAGGAGTTCTTGCCTGTGTTACAAGGTGTGAAGTTGAGTAAGACTCAAGACCCGACCATTGCAGAAAATAGAAAGAGAATGAAAAGTCATTCCCTATGCCTCAGTCATAGGTTCTATAAAGTATGCTATGTTGTGAACCAGACCTATTGTATACCTTGCTCTGTGTTTGGCAAAGGAATACAATTTTGATCTAATAAGTAGATCACTGGACATGGGTCAAGAATATCCTTAGTGAGGACTAAGGAGATGTTTCTCGATTATGGAGGTGATAAAAGAGCCCGTCGTTAAAGTTACAATGATGCAAGCTTTTACACCAATCCAGATGACTCTAAGTCTCAATCTGGATACATATTGAAAGTGGGAGCAATTAGCTAGAGTAGCTCCGTGCAGAGCATTGTGGACATAGAATATTTGTGAAATACATACGGCTCTGAATATGACAGACCCGTGGACTAAGCTTCTCTCACGAGCAAAACATGATCATACCTTAGTACTCTTTTGGGTGTTAATCACATAGCGATGTGAACTAGATCATTGACTCTAGTAAACCCTTTGGGTGTTGATCACATGATGATGTGAACTATAGGTATTAATCACATGCAGATGTGAATATTGGTGTTAAATCACATAGCGATGTGAACTAGATTATTGACTCTAGTGCAAGTGGGAGACTGAAGGAAATATGCCCTAGAGGCAATAATAAAGTTATTATTTATTTCCTTATTTCATGATAAATGTTTATTATTCATGCTAGAATTGTATTAACCGGAAACATGATACATGTGTGAATACATAGACAAACATATAGTCACTAGTATGCCTCTACTTGACTAGCTCATTAATCAAAGTGGTTATGTTTCCTAACCATAGACATGTGTTGTCATTTGATTAATGGGATCACATCATTAGGAGAATGATGTGATTGACATGACCCATTCCGTTAGCCTAGCACTTGATCGTTTAGTATGTTGCTATTGCTTTCTTCATGACTTATACATGTTCCTATGACTATGCGATTATGCAACTCCCGTTTACCAGAGGAACACTTTGTGTGCTACCAAACGTCACAACGTAACTGGGTGATTATAAAGGTGCTCTACAGGTGTCTCCAATGGTACATGTTGGGTTGGCGTATTTCGAGATTAGGATTTGTCACTCCGATTGTCGGAGAGGTATCTCTGGGCCCTCTCGGTAATACACATCACATAAGCCTTGCAAGCATTGCAACTAATGAGTTAGTTGTGAGATGATGTATTACGGAACGAGTAAAGAGACTTGCCAGTAACGAGATTGAACTAGGTATTGAGATACCGACGGTCGAATCTCGGGCAAGTAACATACCGATGACAAAGGGAACAACCTATGTTGTTATGCAGTCTGACCGATAAAGATCTTCGTAGAATATGTAGGAGCAAGTATGAGCATCCAGGTTCTGCTATTGGTTATTGACCAGAGACATGTCTCGGTCATGTCTAGATTGTTCTCGAACCCGTAGGGTCCGCACGCTTAAGGTTTCGATGACGGTTATATTATGAGTTTACATGTTTTCATGTACCGAAGGAGTTCGGAGTCCCGGATGAAATCGGGGACATGACGAGGAGTCTTGAAATGGTCGAGACGTAAAGATTCATATATTGGATGATATGGTTAGGCCAAGGGGTCAAGGCCATGAGGCTTTAGGTCGGTGCAAAAGGAGTTTTGCAGAGGCCAGGGGGCCAAACGCCGGAGACCCTGGCGTCTGGCCCTGGGCCAGACGCCGAGGCCCATGGCGTCTGGGCTAGACGCCAAGGATTGTGGCGTTTGGTCCTGGAGTCCGAGTGGGACTCTTGCCTTTCGGGCAAAACCGACTTTGAGGAGGCTTTTGCTCCAAGTTTCGACCCCAGGGCTCAACATATAAATAGAGGGGCAGGGCTAGCACCAAAGACACAACAATTGATCCCTTTGATCTCTTAGCCGTGTGCGGTGCCCCCCTCCACCATAGTCCACCTCGATAATATCGTAGCGGTGCTTAGGCGAAGCCCTGCGACGGTAGAACATCAAGATCGTCACCACGCCGTCGTGCTGACGGAACTCTCCCTCGACACTCGGCTGGATCGGAGTTCGAGGGACGTCATCGAGCTGAACGTGTGCAAGAACTCGGAGGTGCCGTGGTTTCAGTGCTTGATCGGTCGGGCTGTGAAGACGTACGACTACATCAACCGCGTTGTGCTAACGCTTCCGCTTTCGGTCTACGAGGGTATGTAGACAACACTCTCCCCTCTCATTGCCATGCATCACCATGATCTTGCGTGTGCGTAGGAAATTTTTGAAATTACTACGTTCCCCAACAGCTACAGCTTCGTACAGAAAGTTAAAAAGAAACAAGTCCATCCTTAATATTCTGAGTACTCTGTGGGTTCCACTGTCAGTACAGTAGCGAAAGAAGTATATATTACTCCCTCCGTTCCAAAATATTTGTCTTTTTAGAGATTGCAAATGGACTACTACATAGAGATGTATATAGACATATTTTAGAGTGTAGATCCACTCATTTTGTTCCGTATGTAGTCACTTGTTGAAATTTTTAGAAAGACAAAGATTTAGGAACGGAGGGAGTAAATAAGTAGAGTAATATATACAAATCTAAAGTTAAAAGATAGAATTCGAACTCATGTCATCGCGTTGCGAGCATCGGGCGCTAACCAGCCCAGCACATTTTTGTTGTAGACCATGCTGGAGATATATCTCCATGTCTACTCTTATATATACTCCATTCGTTCCTAAATATTTGTCTTTTTCAGATTTCAAATGGACTACCACATACGGATGTGTATGTAGACATATTTTAGAGTGTAGATTCACTCATTTTGCTACGTATGTCTTTTCAGGAAGGGGTCATATTTGTCCTTGATTTATTTATGAGGTATCCAGATGGCACTGCCCCGCCAAGAAAAGAGGGTAACATCAAAATTATGGACTACTTTTTTGAGTATGTTGGTAACGTCCGGTCATAGTCACTTGTTGAAATCTCTAAAAAGACAAATACTCCCTCCGTCAGGAAATACTTGTCATCAAAATGGATAAAAGGAAATGTATCTAGACATATTTTAGTTTTAGACACATCTATTTTTATCCATTTTGATGACAAGTATTTTCGGACGGAGGGAGTAGAAAACAGAGTTGGTGATGATGGTGTGCGTGCCATCCTGCAATATAGGCCGTCGAATTTATATCTAACGGATAGGAAAGAAACTATGGCAATTTTGCAAAAATATACCCACACGTCTCTCCACATTCACAAATAAGGCCTTCCCTCATTCAGCCTTTTCTCTCACAAGATAAACTACTCATACAAATGCATCTTGATGTTCCGTGCAATGCACGGGCAGCTAGCTAATTTCTTTTAAAGTAGTTGCTGTGATAATTGGGTTGAAGTGATATGTTTTATGTCCGCCCCAAATGATTTCAGATCCACTAGTACTCCCTCCGTTCCAGAATAGATGACCCAACTATATACTAAAGTTAGTACAAAGTTGAGTCATCTATTTTGGAACAGAGGGAGTAGTAACAAAGAAAAGGTTGCCTTGTTAATTAACAAAAAACAGGGTGAAAACTATCACATGAGGCCGGTAAAAACAAGGCACACTGGGTTCAGCGTCATCGTCACTACAGTTGTGCGTGCGCGAGAAGTCTACATATCGAGGGGGCTACCGAGCGAGGCACCGAGACACAATGTTTGAGAGAGAAACCAATTTACAGATTATGATCACATCGAGTTGTCACCCTTCTACTGTCATTGCTGGGGGGGGGGGGGGGGGGAGAGAAAGACGCATCGAGAGTGTGCGCGGTAGGCACAGAGGCACAACTAGCGAGTGTGTGTGTGTGTGTGTGTGTGTGTGTGTTTGAAAGAGGAGTCGATAGATTATTATCAAGATCGATGTGCCACCCTACTCCTTCAGTGCCGGGTAGTGTGTGTGTGTGTATGTTTGAGAGAGAATCCAGTCGATAGATTAGTATCAAGATCGAGGTGTCACCCTACTCCTTCGGTGCCGGGTAGTGTGTGTGTGTGTATGTTTGAGAGAGAAGCCAGTCGATAGATTAGTATCAAGATCGAGGTGTCACCCTACTCCTTCAGTGTTGGGAAGTGTGTGTGGGGGGGGGGGGAGGGGGAGGGGGCAGTGACACTCACATATCTCTACTCTTATAAAAAAACAGAGTTGGTGATGATGGTGTTCCTGCCATCCTGCAATATAGGCCATCTGATTTATATCCGACGGACATGAAGGAAAATATGGCAATTTTGCAAAAAGATACCCACACACCTCTCCGCATTTGCAAATAAGGCATTCCCTCATTCATCCTTTTCCCCCACAAGATAAACTTCTCATACAAATGCATCTTTATGTTCTGTGCAACGCACATGGGCATCTTGCTAGTAGGGAGAAGGAGTTTGTGTGCCACATATCTAGCTATATTAAGGGATAGGTAGATAGCATATGTGTGAGAGACATTATTATACTTTGAGACATTAGTGGCTGTGGGTGGGAGGAATTAAAGGGGTGGGCATGTTAGACATAGAGAGCGTGTGTGTTTCTGTGTGAGAGACTTATAGGACGGGGTAGAAAGATGAATTTAACCCTGACGGAGGGAGAGAAATACACGAAGTGCGCGTGTGTGATTCCGATGCCCACAGGGAAATGATATATGTATGCGTGTGAGAGATATTGCACAATTCATTCACGTATCACTATCTAGCGACCGTGGACGTGCATCGCTAGAACATAAGTCAATATCTACTTCGTATTGCGGCCAAATGTACAATATCGATTCAACGCTATAAAGATTGGACACTCACATATCACATTTTTTTCTATTTAAATAAACCTTTTTCAGTTGTGCATGCCAAAGTTACAGTGATGTTTCTTCAAACAACCAATGTAGCTATCATGCACATGCACCATTGTTACTCTTGCATTCAAATTCATTAGTCTTGGATGATTTAAGTTTCTATTTTGAAGTAATATATATTTAATATTCATATATGAATTCAACGGTTACGCAATTTATGAAATGGAGGCTATGTAATCATATGAGGTAACACTTTTAAGTAGCTAACTACAATATCCATTTCTTTTTGTGCGCCTCTACACTAACACATCAATGCATTATGTTTAAAGTAAATAACCAATGGCACTAAATTATCTATTTACACGAGAAATACATAGGCTGAGCATTTGATCCCTTTTTTATGAACGCGCCACTACACCCGTACGATTGGCCGCGCTCGTGTGAACGTCCAAGTTATCGGCGCATCATCCCGAGTTATTGTCTTTTTTTCTGGGGTGGACTTCACACCAATTATTAACTGCTGACGCGTGCCCCGTGTACACAGTCTAGCATGACCTTCCCGCTAGAACGGTCCAAAATTAGTTGAAACTGGATACGAATGATCCCGCGGGCGGCAAAATCTCCCGCCTCCTTCTAAAATTTCCGCCACCTTAGTCTTTAGCATGCGAAATCCCCCTTTTGTCCTTGGTGCACGGAGACCAATAGTTACAATACCGCCCTCATCTACATGATAGGTCGGGGCTGCTTTGGTAACTTCCGGTTCCCCCCACTACACGCCACCCCCATTTCCTCTCCCCTCCTCCCGCAAAAACGACTAACTCCACAGCACCAGAGCATCTTACATCACGCCGTCCGTACTTCATCGCCCTTTCTCCCCTCCCCTCTCGAAACCCTAGACTGCTCATCCATCGGTGTACCATAGCCCATTCACTACCAGCAGCGTCCACCTCGCCGGATCTGCTTCTGCCGCCGCATCTACCCCTCCCACCTCCCCTAGAAACAAGTAGACTGCTCATCCACCACTATACCACAACCCATTCAGTGTCGGCCTTGTCCACGGTGCCGGATCTGCTTCGCCGGTACTCTCGTCAACCGCCGCGCATCTGCAGCGGCTCATCCGTACTCCCCACCGGAGACGCTTCGTCCACACCCCCCGGAGCCGCCCCACTGACGCCCCCGTCGACGGCCTCTGATCATCTTTGCCGATACCTTCCTCAACCCTACCAGAGGCACTTCGCCGACACCTTCCTCAACCCTACGGGAGCCGCTTCACCGACACCAACGTCAACCCTACCGGAGTAGCTTCGCCTATACCATTCTCAACCCTACCGGGGCCGCTTTGCCAACTCACAAGTCCACGGCCTCAGATCCGCTTCCTCGCACCCTCATCCAACCTACCGGAGCAGCTTCTGACGCCCCGTCCACGGCCGCAGATCCGCATCGTCGACACCACCCTTAACCCAACCACCGGAGTAGCTTCTGACGCCCCGTACACGGCCGCAGATCCGCATCGTCGACACCATCCTTAACCCAACCACCGGAGCAGCTTCTAACGCCCCGTCCACGGCCGCAGATCCGCATCGTCGACACCATCCTTAACCCAACCACCGGAGCAGCTTCACCTACGCCCTCATCCACGGCCACAGATCCGCTTCGCCCACACCGTAGTCCACCCTACCGGAGCCGCTCCACAAACACCCTACTCAACGGTTCTAGATCTCCTTACCGGACCCCGACAGCCAGCGCAGCGTCATCACCCTCGACGTTTCTAACCTGATTCCCACCGTTTGGAGAGATGCCAAGCACCCGCCATGGCCTAGGTACTTGTCACCTTTAAACCCGTCCAGCATCACCTGCCTGATGTACTTCAAATATACTAATCGGTCGATGTTACATGTTATGCAGCTGGCAAAAACTACAAGGACGATGTTTCTTCTAGATCTAACAGCTTGGCCAACCAAGATCCTGACTGAGGCATTGCTATGATCTTGTAAGCGCGTCTCTCTCTCTTGTATTGTTCTATGCCTGCCAGCGTGCTTTGCTAAGATTTTCGACCAGTAATCCCTTTGTGCAGACAATGATTTCTACTATTGGCTGCTAAATTAGATATGTAGATGTCATACATGATACTACCTCGTACCTCCGTTCCTAAATATAAGTCTTTCTAGAGATTCCACTATAGGCTACATGCGTAGCAAAATGAGTGAATCTACACTCGAAAATGCATCTATATACATCTGTATGTGGTCCATACTGGAATCTCTACAAAGACATATATTTAGGAACAGGGGCAGTACATTACACAAAATCATAGGTGGCATGTAGGAATTCCAGTGCACTACATTAGGCTCCCTTAGAGTGCCTGCCAGTCCAGCATACAGAGTCATGGCTAGTTTATGGTACACACACAATCGTTAATTGGTGGTTTAAATATGCGCAAGGGATATGCAATGTAGTATCATGTAGAGATGTCTGAAATTAGCCGTGTCAACTTGCAGATAGGGTTACACAATGAAAAAGTACAAGATGTATGTGACAATTTCATGGAACATCACAAAAAAAGGAGAGGCAGCGGTGAGCCTATACAGTGTGCTATGGTACGTCACTCCTCCATTCAATCATCATGACATGTTATTTGTATGCCAGTTCTATTAGCCAAGTTTCTAAGGGACAGTTATTACGAGTTATCCTAAGAAAATAAGCACCTGTGAATATAAGCTCCATGTAATACGCCAACCAGTTCTTTTCATTGCGTTTTCAGCTTATCTTTGGTATGATCAGTGGAAAGTCTAGATTGCATTATATATATTTTTCGTTTTGCTGCACATATGGAAATTAATTTGACTTGCAAACATCACAAATTGAACCCAGTGCAGTAATTAATATGATAGGAAAATAGACCATCACTATTTGCTCAAAATGCAAATACAAAGATACCATTTACTTGGCACTATCTACTTTGGTCAATGTTTTCCATAGAGATCCCATTGCCTAATTTAAACAAAGAACGAATGACCCACATTTAAATGAAGAACAATTATTTGTTGAAATTCGATGGTCCAAGTGGCTGGTTATTATCATATAGCAGCACCACCTGAAAGCATCATATAGAAGCAGCAGCAGATCATAGCAACTCATCATACAACAGCAACAGTCTGCAATTCATCATATACCAGCAGCAGCTCATAGCAATTCATCATATAGCAGCAGCAGGAGCAGCTCATAGCAATTCATCATATAGCAGCAGTAGGAGCAGCTTGTAGCAACTCATCATATAGCAGCAGCAGAAGCTCATAGCAACTCACCATACAGCAGCAGCAGTCTGCAATTCATCATATACCAGCAGTAGCTCATAGCAATTCATCATATAGCAGCAGCAGGAGCAGCTTGTAGCAACTCATCATTCCCCTTCCCTTCAATTTTTAGTGAGGTTCTACCCGAAACACCCCCCTCCAAAGCGAAATTAGTTAAGCCCAAGCCCATAACTCAAAAATGACTTCTTTACATCTTTTATGGCTCATTTTGACAATATACCCTGAAAAGGTGGAATCGAACTGGCCCTTAACCTGCAATTCAATTGTGCGTGCAATGATGAATCACTCCTACCTGCTATCTATACATTTAGGCATCATCATACATGGCATAACCTAATACATGTGCATTCCATTGTAAAATCTGGAATATGCAATATTTATGTTAGTTCATACGTTGCACATGATGTTTAAATGCCCCTTAAATCTGGTCAGTCAAGTGATGGTCTTTAAGCCTCCTTCTTTGCTTCTTTTCTTGATATGTAAGATTTTCTCACACATCTGTTCAATTGCTTATTTTCTTGACCTAACACTCTAACATAGCTTGTCAACGATTTAAACACTAAGGGCTGCTGTAGTGGGTCCTTGTCTAATTCATAGGTGAATAAAGGTTTGGCTGTACACTACAGTAGGCTCTCCAAGAGTACCTGGAGATCCAGTTTGAAGGTATGCCTAGTTTTTACATAGTGCAGACATAGTAAATGCTCATTTCATTGTGTGCAAGTGCAAGAGATGCGGCATGTTTCATTATGTGGTGTTGTTTTGTTATAATCTCATCCTTTTGTGTTCACAGACTGGAAAGTATGCATATTTATCTTCCAAGGAGACGAGTAACTAGTTTGTGTCACCTTGCAGAGGGGGTGCAATGAAGATAAGATTGAGGATTTCCAAGTACAAGATGTTAGGAAGGAGCCTTGCAAGAGAAGTAGGAGCTGCGCTGAGCCTCTTCAACTTGCTAAGGTAAGTCACTGTATGCAACTCAACAGTTCAATTCCTTGTTTGTTTCAGGCATAGTTAATTTTCTCTTTTCAATTTCTTTATTTGTCCTCACTTAATGAGATGCCCAAATAATTATGCCTGATGTTCGGTACTTGTATCACTATTAGTTGACATAATTAAAGGCCTTACCATTAATTTACTTTGCCGAAGTGTGCCTAAAGCTTTGAAGTCTATTAACCAACTATTATTGCATGAGGCTCACAATCTAGTTTATACTATGCTAATGATTGCATAGTTTTGCCTGCTGTAGTATGTTTGTATGAAACCCTCTGCTGTTCATTATGCTCCCTAAGACTTTAATTGAGGTACAGAATGACCAACTGCTTGCTTACTTATACGCAACATGCTGTCTAAATTTGTAACTTGTATGTGTTTTCGATTGGGCCCCAACATCATGCTCCTCTGGTGAGCTAAGAGGGATTTCTATATGCAGGCTGCACATACTATCTTTTTTATAGTTTTTAAAATATCACCTACTTATGCTTCATGACGTGTAACATTTTTTTTTGTGAAAGTGACGTGTAACATTATTGTTAGTCCTGTTTTGCCATGTAGTACAAAATAGTGTCTTGTTCGCACTGTTGTAACTATATTTTTGCCCTAGTCATGTGTACTTACAGAAACATTTCAGGATGAAGTGACATCAACACAAAAATCTAAGAGCAGTGTGGCATGTCCGTTACCGAATGATTATGGATTGGAATTGGAATGTGCTGATGTTCTCGAGCATAAACTAGAGGTGGCAAGACAACGTGTACATGATTGTCAACGTATAATCAACAAGTTGAGACAGGACATGCAGGTATTAGATGCAGGAGTCGAAAAAATGAGACAAGACACCAAGGTAACCATGAAGGAATTGGAGATTTTGCAGACTGAAATTTGTGCTATCTGAATCCGGCCAATCCTATTTTCTGAAGAGATTATAGTTCAAATGGAGTTAAGTTGATGCGCGTCCATGATGTATGAGCCGTATTTGCCCAGTGTATGTAATTTGCTGTTTGTGTATGCTTTATTATCACCTGTGCCGTACCATAATGCCCAGTGGGTATAATCGGCTGTAATTTCTTTATTGTATAGTTTAGGATTATTCTACCTTTCTATGCCTTGATCTCTTTGTTGTATAGTGTATGCTTTTGAGAGGTGATAGTATTGAGTAGGATAATTATTTGAATATGCTATATCGTTCAAACGGGGGCCAACTCGCCCGACCATGGGCCTTCTACGTCTCGTAGGATCCATGGGCCTTCTACATCTCGTAGGATCCATGGGCCTTCTATGTCTCGCAGGATCCATGGGCCTTCTACGTCTCGCAGTGTCCATGGGCCTTCTACGTCTCGCAGGATCCATGGGCCTTCTATGTCATGTAGGATCCATGGGCCGCCGACTCATTTATGGGTCTTGTACTGGCCTTTAATGGGCCGTAGATGGGCCTATAATGGAAATCGTACGTTTTATTGGCTGACCATAACGGGCCGTTAATAGGCCGTATTTGGTGATGCTATGAAAATGGCCCAACAGACTAACGGACCACAAACGGGCCGACTGTAACGACGAGCTGAATTTGGCCCACAAGCAGAAAATGAAAGTAACGGGCCGTAAGTAACCGAATGCTGCAAATAAGCCCAAGAATAAGTGGGCTCTGAGAAGGCCGAAAGATAACATGGGCTGTAAACGGCCCAACTGAATAACGGGCTCTTAATGGGTATAAAGCGATACACTGTTCATTACGGGCCAGTTTCACCACGGTCCATTAATGGGTCTAAAGTAATACACTGTTCATCGCGGGCCAGTTTCACCACGGGCCGTTAATAGGCCAAGAGTTACATAGGGCCTCATATGGGCCGAAAGACGTCATGGGCCATACATGTGCCAGAAGTGAAAACGGGCTGGAATCATATTGGATGGCCCAGATGACGCTACTGGGCCTAATTAGGATAGGGCATAACGGGCTTTGGGTTAGCGGGCTGTAAATGGGCTATATGCGAATAGGCCATTAACAGGCTTTCCATGGGCCGGCCCGTCACCTTTTGACCAATTCAAACAGGCTGGCCTTTTCACAGGAATGGGCCTCTGTTGGGCCGTGCCACGTGTCGACGTATCATAGGCGCCTTCTGTCCAATGAGTGGATGACATCTGTCCCAACAATGAGCCGACACGTGTTTCCTCCAGCCAATGATGATTTTACACGTGGAAAATCCCCATTGGTCGGGGCTGTTAACGGGTTATCGGATCCAAAACCCGACCCGATAGCTTAACGGCATTCCGTTACGGTGGATGCCACGTGTCGGTCACCCTTGATGAAAGCACTTCTGTGACACGCGATTTATCTTCATGGAAGTGGACACTTCCATGATGATAATTTTGGTAATGTCATCGAACACTTCTATGACAACACAGGTATGACTATCTCGATTCTGTCATAAATTTGTCATGGATGTACATGCATGACAAAAAACGCGACCTACTGTGAGAAACACGTATCATCACGGAAGTGTATTTTTTTTGTAGTGATAGGACACGGCAATATTACAAGTTTCAAACTGATATTACAAATGTTAGGAGTAATGCTGCACCTACAAAGAGGGAATTACTAGGAAGTTTACCTAAGAACTTTTGCTACTTTAGGTGGATGCAACATTATCGTACAAACTAAAATCCACCGTCCTGACAAGTCACTAATGGGCAAATAAGTTTTCGAGTCTCTGGCCACTTGATGTTTCAAAAACAAATTCAGCTTCTGCGGAGACTTTGTCATTTAGGCTTAGACGCTTGCGGTGATCAGCATGCCATTCATTGTTACGCCAGAGAACGCCAAACCTCATTACCTTGAGAACACTTGCCTCCAGAACAAAGAACCTGGCCAATTTAATCTCAGATGTGCTGCCTCGGTAGTCGATCAAATCAATTTCTGTAAGATGGAGATCAAGGCATTCGATGAGATTGTTATAGTGCAACACATTTTTCACTTTCGAGTCTTTTTTTATCTGCAAAAGAAGAGAACATATTAGAGCAGCTGGCTGTATAAGATTGCCGTGTCATCAAGAGGTACCAATATCATTCGCTCATACGATAGGGTTGTCTAGCTAGTGATATTTTTTCACTCTCTCTCTCTCTCTCTCTCTCTCTCTCTCTCTCTTCCTGTTTCCTCTCATTTAACTAGGAGCACGTGAAGAGCTTGGGCATTTGTTGCCTTCCACTATGTGGCCGATGCCATATTTCACAAAAGTATGCCACATAATACGCATCGATATCAAATCAAAAGATTTTGGCACCGCTCTCGCGATGTGAGAGAGTTGGCACCGCCATGCACACAGACCCACATGTATAAACAAATCAATCAAACCAACTACACCAGCCTCTCACTCTCCCAAACAAGTGTTTTTTATTGCCCCAATCCTCTCTCTCTCTCTCCTACACAGTGTTTTTCATTGCGTGAGTTAATTTGGCACTGAAGCAAAGTAGGTGATCCAGATTGGGGCACCAGGTGAGCAATGGAGGGGCATCAATGCCAAATGCATCACAAGTGAATTTGGCATGTGTTTTGGCCTACATAGCCCACTTTTGTACTCCCTCCATCCCAAAATTCTTGTCTTAAATTTGTCTAAATACGGATGTATCTAGTTACATTTTAGTGTTAGATACATCCGTATCTAAACAAATGTAAGACAAGAATTTTGGGACAGAGGGAATACTACCTCGTATTTAGTATAAAATTTTGACCATAGATTTACGTAAGAAAATACCAATGCATCTCACTGAAAATTACACCATTTAAAATTATGTTCAAATACGAATCCAACGATATACTTCTTAGTGACATGCATTAACATTTTGTCAGTTAAATCTATGGTCAAATTTTGATACTACAAAATTGGAAGAGTAAACCAGGACGGAGGTAGTACTTGCTCTTAGGGTAACCATAGAGTTACTGTCATAGTCTAAGTTACTTTCCACTATGACTAGCCTAGGCTACTATAGTAGTATAGCGTAAAAACGTGCATCTTCGACAACGGAGGCAAGGTGAGGAGATAGTGTGTGGTTGTTTGGAACCGAGAGAGCAAGACCCCTAGCACGTGGCCAAGAGGGGTCTGACAAACAAGGGAGAGAGGTTGAGAGAGACGTATGGAGAAAATGCAGACATGGGGAGGAGAGAGTGTATGTTTGTCATAGAGAGATCCCTTGGAGATTGTGATGGGACTACATGGGTGGGAGATCGAGTGACAAGGTGTGTGCGCGATAGAAGATGCCCCAAGAGATATCGAGATAGACGTATGGATGGAAGGAGACAATACGTGTGTTCCTGATGGCTAGTAAGAGATAATCCTACTTAGGAGTGGGGGGGGGGAGTGCTTGCGCCTATGATGGAGTGAGAGATGATGGTACTTAGGGGGTGCGTGTCACATGGGGCGAGAACAAGGGCGGAGAGTGTTGGATGGGTCTATATGTATAGCGCAAGCGAGACATGTGTATGTGTGAACCAGGGAGATATAAGGTCAGTTTGGCTTGTGTCCTGAGCATCTTTTGCCTGGCCTGGGGTTGTGGCTGGATTTCATGCATGCTTGTTTGGTTGCTACCCTGTGAAAAAGAAAGCCCGCCTGGCCTGGATTCCCTTGCACTTTAATTAGCCTGGCTGGACTCCAGACACTGCAAGTAGCCTGCCCCAGGCGACCAATTTCGAATGCCTGGCCGTGCTTGGTCGTGTGGCCACAAGGCTAATAGCAACCTGGATGGATATTAGCATTAAATAATTGCTGCATGGATTGATTGATGGGACGTTGATGCTTTTCCCGGCCCAGGCATGAACCAAACGCTTCAGCACTGCACAAGCCTGGCCAGGCAGAAATATTTTACATCTGACGTCCACACCAGGCAGTACTGACCATCAAGGCATGATGGTGAGGTCATGAACCAAACTGACCAATAAAGTTTGAGAGAGATTGAGGAGCCCCGATAAGGCTGAGTGGTGCATCAGATAGTTGAGAGGGGGAAAGAGATATTCCATCCGCTCGATAATGCAGTGCATGTAATTTTTTTAGAAGTCAAACTTTGGAAACTTTGATCAGGTTTGCGAATGTTATTTATATCTACAATACCAAAGATACATCATACAAAACTACATCTCATGGTGAATCTAATGGTATATGTTTGCCTTTCTAGATGTAATTGTTTTTCTCCACGTACATGGTCAAACTTTGTGATGTTTGACTTTTCAATAAATCTATATGCTATGGACTGAGGAGAGTGCCTAAGTCGAGACAGATGAATTGCGTGTGAAGGAGAATGAGTAAGTGTGCAAAAAGAGTATGTGTGTGAAAGAGAAAGTGACAACAAACGATAAATGAGAGAGAGAGAGAGAGAGAGAGAGAGTGTTTTTTCGTTTCTTATGCGAACATATCATGCATGCATCTCCAAGATAGAAAAGCGAGGCGAGGAGATACACGAAGATAGCTAGTGTGTGATTGTTTGCAACGGAGAGAGACACCCCTGTAGCACATGTGCAATAGAGGTTTGGTCAACAAGGAACAAAGGTCGAGAGGGACACATGGAGGACATGGATGCATGGGGAGGGAGAGAGGGTGTGTTTGTGATAGAGAGATCCCCTCGAGCTCGTGAGGGGACTATATGGGTGGGAGATCGAGGGAGGTGCGTGCGTGATAGAAAGATGCCCCAAGAGAAATCGAGATAGACCATTCACATGTTTCTGATGGAGACTAAGATTAGCTAGTCATATACATATAGGGGGGACTGCGTGTCCCTACAAATGAGTGAGAGACCATCATACTTGGCTAGCTAGGCATGAGATTGCGTGTGTGTGCGTGTGAGATGGAGAGAGAACGAGGGAGAGATATAGAGTTTTAGATGGGTCTATCGAGTGCGAGTGAGATATGCATGTGTATGTGTGACCCAGGTGGATGGAGAGTTTGAGAGAGGGGGGGGGGGAGAGCTCTAAGACGATAGAGTGGTGCGTGAGAGAGTTACGGGCAACGAGCCAAGGAATTTGTGTGTGTACGATGAGTGCACCCAAGATATCTAACTTGGACTAGCTAGAGTATCATACATAGTGTGCGAGAGAGACCTATAGATGGTATATATATGCATGCGAACTAGAAAGACCCCCCCCCCCCACACACACACAAAGAGAGAGAGAGATGGAGAGAAAGGGAGAGGGACCAACAAGGTTTTTGTGTCGGATGCGTGCGACAGAATTGAAGATTGCCGGAGAGAGAGAGAGAGAGAGAGAGAGAGAGAGAGAGAGAGAGAGAGAGAGAGAGAGAGAGAGAGAGAGAGAGAGATAGAGAGAGAGTAGGAGTCCGGGAGAGGGGAGGTCGCATTTTATGCATCAAAGACTGATAACCATGTTTTGATATAAACTTGCATTCAAATATTTAAATTGGAGAACATGTTGTCTGCAATCCACACATGGACGAATATATGCGTATATCAAACAAGTTCATTAATTTGACTTTCAACATGTTCATGGAGTACTATAATACTGTACAACATGCTACTCGATTGAGGTGTTCAATTTTGGATTTAGTTCACTATTTTGACCTAGTGAATGAGCTATTTCATTGAATCGAGATATTTCATTTTGGGTTTGATTCACGTTTTTGAGTGGGTTAACTATTTGTCATATAGTAAATCACTAGCAACGATCATGTAAAAACACATTACTCCCGAGCATCATCTCTCCATCTAAAAAAGAAGTGGCAAGCTAATATTTCAAAATTTCATTCAAATCGACTTGGTAAGGTAGACCTGGATGCTCGTTCTCCCAAAATTTGAACGAACCGTTAAACATCCTCTACTCGGTGGAATTCGCCCGAGCAAATAAATGGGAGACGCGAAATTACCGTCCTATGTGGGACACACATCAATTGGCCCATTGTACATCGAGGGTAGGTTCGTAACTTCATCCAAGCGCGCCTTCTCCTCGGCCGAAATGACATGTGCTGAATAATTCATAAACCATGGTCGGCAATACACGCTCTCCTCGCCTGAAATAGCTCGCGCCACTATTTCAAAACACGCTCTCCTCGCCCGAAATCGCTCGCGCCCACTATAGTTCAAAACACGCCCTCCTCGCCCGAAATCGCTTCCTCCCACTATTTGGGGAGAAGCAAAGTTACTCTGCTATCCCCAACCCTCAGTACACAGACCCAAGCCGAGAAGCCTAAAGGCAGGGGTAGAACTGTAGCTCCCCCTCACATTTCAGACAAATGCGTCCGTAAGACATGGTTCCACTCCCCTCCCAATTCCCCCCGCCCCCCATTCATACCTCCTGGGCGCCAAATCACCTTCTCCCCGGGAAGCTTCCTTCTCCCGAGCCACGAAACCTCAGCCCCTCCTCCATGGCACCCCCCACCACACCATTTTCACAGCCGCCCTCCTCCCTAATGCCGAAGACGCTGTCCATTTTCCGTCGTGAACTGGGCTGTGTGCCTCTTACTCCGTGATGCTGGAGCTGCCTCAACGACGGCCGCGTGAACCGTACCGGAGCCGATTCACCCCCGCCGTTGTTCACGGTGCCGGAGCGGCTCCAACTTCGGATCCATCCAGAGTCCCGGTGCTGCTTCACCGTAGCCGTCGACCGTTGCAACATCGCTATTTCCCTGCTGCCGGTCGCCAACGCAACCGCGCCGGCCTCACCGACTCGGCAGCTGGACCTGCCTACTTCACCATGCCGCCAGATAGGTCGCACCCTCATCTCAAATCACTTTATTTAGGCGTCAGTTGTCTGAATTTTTATTCTGGGCCAATCGATTCCCATTGGGAAGCAGCACCCCTCGAGGTGGCGGAGCCCTAGGCTGCCGGTTGGCTGGTGTCTAACATAAGGGTGCAGGGCCGCAAGTTTGCCACGGAAGCAGCGCTTAGATGGCTATCTTTTAGAGTTGCATGGGTTGAAGGTACTGCCGCCGCCGGATTTGGATGACGGGGAGTCTTTGTGGATTGGCCCGGGGGCAGCGCAACCACGGCAGTGCGGTGGGGCGGGGAGCGGGGTTTTGGCCGGGGCCATGGATGGTGGAGGCAGGCTCCTCTGCCATTGGTCGCTGGCTCTTCGGGGAAGATTCCGAACAGTGTCAGCCGGGAGGCACAAGACGGCCATCAAGCCATCCAGCGTAGATCGGACAGTATCAAAATAAAATAAAATCGTGTGACCCCAATTTAGTCTTCAGTCAACAGACGTGTGACCACTCTCGTACCTTGCTATTGATCTCTTAGTGTATTTCTTCAGATCAAAGAGATATGTCGTTCTTAACATTATGCGTTATCTGCATCTTCAGACACACCGTCTTCCGACTTACCGCAACTGCTCCAACAAGGGAAGCATACACCAGAAGGGAGCTATAGTCCCCACTCAACAGTTCCCTGCATTGAATGCACGTGCCCGACATGGACAACCACAACAACTGCAGGGCCATCGACAAGTCAGCACATGATGCTCACTCCTATGGATGGGAGCCAGATAGGTTGTACCCTCATCTTACTTGTGTGCAACATTTATGGCTTTGTTATTCATCTAAGCATGGAAAATAGATCATCACATTTCATTGTATATTCATGCTGATCTCTTACGGGTCTTGTTCAGGAGTTAAGGCTGTTCCATAGTTCAGCTAAGATACTTGTTCTTTAGGTAACGCTGTTCCATAGTTATCATCCATCAGCCAATGCTATCCCACAGGCTGGTGATTATAGTATTATACCACTTCTAGTATTACCTATGTTGTTCTTTAATACTTTTGTGTGCCATCTAGTTAATCTCGAGTACAAACGATACATATTTTGTAGCTTTCATCTGTGTTCTCCCTTTAGTTTATGAGATCTGTTGCTGCTAGTTAACCCAGTTCCTACTATTTATGTTGTCTCCTACATCATGCACTCATTACATAAATCTAACTACTAGTTGTCTTCCATGCATGTTAGATATAATTGCACACACTGATATATCCACAAGAACCTCACGGAGCAATGTAAAGGCCAATAAACTTGATGTCAATGATACCCAATATGATGGAACATGTAAAGGCAGTTCTTCAGAAGACTTGCAGAAAGATGATGAATCCTCTTCACCCACAAGGTCCTTGCTCTAACTTGGCCTGTGATATGGGTACAACATGCATATAATGTCCTAGAGTGTATCTACTCTGTTGCAATGCCATGTGCTTAGCATGCTGATCATGCATGTAAATATGTCATGCCTTCCTGTTTTTCAGTACCTATTCCATTCATGATAACATGTTTTCAAATTCAAGTACTGCCATTCCACTCTATCGCAATGCCATCTGCTTAATTTGGACATCATGCTTCTGAATATCTTATGCATTGTTATTCATCAGTATGTACTTCATCTGTCTACCATACCATGTTTTTTTACATTGAAGTGTTGTTCTAGTGCTCTGTTGCAATGCCATCTTAGTTTCCAATCATACACGTGTATGTTGCCTTAGTTATTTCTGTACATATTCCGCTAGCATACAGTTTTACATTCAACTAGTGTTTTTTTGCTGTGTTGTCCTGTCGTATCCCTAGCTCTTACACCATACTCCCTTCATCTGGATTACATGTTGCCGAAATGGATAAAAAAGGATCTATCTAGAACTGAAATATGCTAGAACCATCCATTTTTTCCGGATGGAGGGAATACATGTCAATATGTTATGCCTTTCTATTCTTCAGTACATATTCCATCTCTCTGCTGTAGCATGTTTTATAATTAAAGCACCATTCTTCTATACAAGGCATGCAAGGGGAAGACGACTATGTTAGAATCTGAAGGGTTACAAACAAGGCCTTTGCAAAAGATCCAAACGCCAGGAGATAATAAACAAACTCCAGTTTTTATAGATACTGCTCCAGCACAGACAAACCCAACTCCTACTAATAATAAGCAGATTCCAGTGGCCGAAGAACTAGTGCGCTCTAGTACAGCAAAAATATGTCAACTCCATTCTAAGAAGTGTGTGCGTATCCTTGCAGCATGAAATTTTATAGCATGCTGATCATATTTTCTACATGTTTCTTACCTATCTCTCTTTAAAAAAATAAGCTTAACAGATAGAAGAATTTCTGCACTAGTATCGTATGTGAGGAAAGATTCTTGCAGGAATTCTCTGTGCTCCAATGCAGATGTAAGTACCTATTGTATATCACTGTATTTTTACATCAGCATGTATTTTGTTAATCGGTGTGAATCCAACCTTTATCTGATCTAAATTTAGTTGTAGCAAAATGTATGATTAAAGGCCACAATGTTGATTTTTGTAAGGAAAACTGCCTGGTAGTTTTGCATCCTGAGCTGCATGAGTGTACTATCTCATATCAGTGGGTTTGAATACTTTGGTTCTGCAGTGGGTTTTCAGTGTTTTTTTAGTGTATTGTCCTGTCGTATCCCTAGCTCTTACATCATACTCCCTCTGTTCGGATTACATGTCGCAGAAATGGATAAAACTGGATGTATCTAGAACTGAAATACGCCTAGACCCATCCATTTATTTCCGGATGGAGGGAATACATGTCAATATGTCATGCATTTCTATTCTTCAGTACCTATTCCATCTCTGCTGTAGCATGTTTTATAACTGAATCACCATTCTTCTATATAAGGCATGGAAGGGGAAGACGGCTATGTTAGAATCTGAAGGGATGTATTGGCATTGGTGGATGTATTGGCTTTGGCAAAATCTAGCTTTAGCAGAACGATCGGGCGTTTGGAAGCTTGGCATTGGTGGATGTATTGGAATGTCCATGCAAGGCAATCTTGTATAGATCTTCCACGTATGAATCCATATTGGTTACGATGAATAATTTTCAAAATGACCTTCTGCAGACGGTTGGCCAGGAGCTTAGTAATGAGTTTAAGGCAGCAATTTAGTAGTGTGATTGGCATGTAATCATTAACTGTGGATGGAGACACATTCTTCAGGATCAGAGTAATCAATCCATCATTAATGTTCTGGAGATTAAGTGTTCCTGCATGGAATTGATCACACAGCGAGTAGAAGTCTTCCTTGATGATTGGCCAACACGCTTTGAGGAAAAGACCACTAAAACCATCCGGGCCAGGGTCCTATCACCTGGCATTTCTTTAATGACCAAGTCAATTTCCTCATGCATGAAGGGAAGAGTGAGATGATCAAGGTTTGCATTAGGCCTGATTAAATATGGGAGATCAAATTGCATTTGAGTGGGGCTAGAGGTGCCTAATCTGTCCGAATAAGCATGTAAGAGGAGGACCTCTTTGCTGTTGTGATCTTCCACCACTAGGCCATCAGGAGTTTGGAGGTTGGCAATGTTGTTTTTGCGATATCTTTCGGTCGCCAAAACTTGAAAAAACTTTGTGTTTTCGTCGCCAAACTTAACCCATCGAATGGTGCAACGTTTCTTCCAATACTATTTCTGATAGTCCAATAACCGAAGGAGATGATTTTTGATAATCTTGCGGAAGTTGTTCTTGCGGAGTGTGCAAGCCCGCTGATTTTCTAGCTCATCCAAGTCTGCAAGGGTTTTATTCGTGTTCTCAATGGCCACCGAGATCCGTGAAATGCTTTTACCCCAAGCTTTGAGCTCCTGTCGGAGATTCTTGAATTTATGACAGAGAACGGTAGCCGCATTGTTCACAGCAATAGGTTTATCCCAAACTCTTTTAACCACCTCCATGAAGCCAAGGTGCAGAAGCTAATATGATTCAAACCTGAAGAGCTTGGCACGAGGGTTTTTTGTCTCAATGGTTACAACACATCGTGTGTGATCTGAGGTGGGCTTCCAAAGAGGTTTGACCATTGTATTGGGGTAAACACTTGTCCAATGAGTAGAGGTAAAAAACCAATCTAGTTGCTCGAGAAGTGGATCTTGTTGCATGTTACTCCACGTGTATAATCTACCTTTAATAGGTAATTCCACTAGATTGTGTTTGCGGATAATGTCATTAAAGGTGGACATATCGTTGACATCACCCCTCTGGCTTGTTGTGGTTTTCTGTCCCTCTAATATGATTAAAATCCCCACGGAATAAACAATCTTCATTTGCCTGGATATCTCTGTCATAAAGCGATTGAGTAAAAGTGTCCCGAGCAGGCCCTGTGCAGGGGCCATAGATGTTGAAAAGTGTCCATGCTTGGGCAGATATCGTGCTGGTGAATTGAATTCCCAAAGCAAAATCTTCCTAGACAACCACAGTCCCATAGAAGATGGAGCTGTTCCAAACTATGAGTAAACCACCCGAAGCCCCACGAGAAGGAATGTAAGCAAATTTATCGAAATGCTTAGGACAACAAGTTTTAATAAACGCTAGGTCGATAACAGGTTTTTTAGTTTCCTGCAAACACACGATGGCACAACCACTAACAGAGATCGCATTTGATAGCGCTAGTAATTTTTCCTCTGAATTTAACCCACGCACATTCCAACATAGCACGTTCCAGCTATGCAAAAGCGGCATTAGGGGCAGCTAACTTAAGCTGAAGAAGAAGAGGAGCCATCCGCTGGGCTATTGTGGATGGTAGCCGTATCGTCCGGTGCAAGCAGAGAAGCTTCAATGAGTTCCTGGGGCGCGACAGCGCAGCGAATGATGCCAATGTCCTGCATGGTGCAGAGAGGTGTTGGTGGAGGAGCCTGATCCATGATCACTGTGCTGGGGCTAGGAGCGGCAGAGGGTATCACCCTGGGCTTCACTTTGGATACAATAGGGCGCACATCAGAAATTTGTGGCATCCTGAATCCATCAAAACGTGTCGATCTGGTGCTGCGCCTGACTTCAGTGGTGACCATAGGAGCCTTGTATTTCGAGCGACATGGGCGGGCTGTAGATGGGCCAGACATATCAGACAGGACTTGGGCTAGGCCTAAATCAGAACCATCCTCCAATGGGCCATGAGAAACAAATGGAGGCCCTTCAGTCAAACCAGTAGTTGGCGCCAAGATGAGGATATCATCAAAGGGAGCAGCATTGTCATGAGACACATTATCCAACACAATACCATCTGCAGTTTCGATTGGAAGAGAACCAAGGTGTTTAGAGTGCAGCGTAACAGGATCCTCCTCTTCAGGTTCCAATTCATTGATTTGCACCGAGCTAGAAGCCGGTGCTGTATACAGGACACGCGCAGAGAAGCACAGAAGGTGGGTGGTCTCCTGGTCTGCCACCTGAAGAATGGCTCGAGGAGAAGCTATCTGAAACTCCAGCGGAGGCAGACCATATCCAGAGTTCCAGGGCCCAAAAGCAGCAACAACAGACATGATGGACTTGGAGAGATAAGTAGTGAAGACATTCCTCGGGATCAAGTCTGAGGTTAACACTGTAGCAAGCTCATTTCCTTCAACAGAAATGCTGACATTCATAGTTGCAGCTGAAATAGCAACATCCACATTGATGACATTGTGGATCACAAGGGGAGCCACAAAGAGAGTGCTGACTTGATTGTTGGATCCAAGAGAGGAGCCCTGAGTGCTTGCAGAAGAGCTAGTTTCATACCAGGCCGAATTTAGGCTGTCAGTGACATTATCTTCAGGTAAGATTCCATCTTGCACATGGAGACCCTGAGCAGCAAGCTACGCTTGGAAGTTAACCAGGGCAGCTGGCATTGGTGGAGCAGGGGGCTGTGGGTCCCATTGTGCATCTTGGGGTCCATCATGCTGAGGAGCAAGGTGAGGATCCTGATCATTACCGACCCCATTCTGAAGCAGCCAGTTCTGGAGTTCTTGCTGATAGAGCTGCTCCGCCGTGAGGCCATCCCCAAACATGGGATGCGGCACACCATTGGCTGGTGGTGGTTCTTCATTAGCTGTTGGGATCTCAGGGTCATGTGCATTCCAATCTGCACCACGGAGAATGTAAACAGCAGCGGTCTAGAAAGCTCTATCCCCTCCTAACTGACGAATGACAATGCTTTTAGGTATTAGGTGCATACGAATGACTCATACTTTAATAAGCACCACAGATCGATCAACATTAGGGCTTTTCCAAGAGACTAATCTGCCATAGTCATCGACCGAACGCTGAAGATAGAAATCTGTCTGGCAATCGTCAGGAAAACCGATGTATAGCAGCCAAACTTCAGGACCATAGGTTGTGTTGCGCATATTAAGAGCAACATTGTGACACACAAAAGAGACCACTAGATCTTCTTCATCAAGCTGGAAAGTGGTGTTGACTGCAGTATCGCATATGAAAGAATTAGCAAAGGCAAACATACCCACTCCAAGAGGATGGTCAGAGGACTCGGTGGTGTGCAACTCTGACTCATGCAACAATCCTTCAATAGTGTTGCGGAGATCTTCCCGGAGATGCAGGGGCACAAATCGGGTAGCTTCGGTGATGGCGAGGGAGTTGTTGGTGAGGGGCGGGTGGGATTGACCGCCATGTCCGCCTGAACCTTGCGATCCGCTGGCCCTAGCTCAATGGACCAGCCAGCCGGGAGGAAGGGGAGGGGATTGACGGGGTAGTTGGCCATGGTTGTGGGCGGGGCGGAGATGGCGATGGTGGTGGCGGTGGTTTGTGGTGGTGGTGGTGGTGCTAGAGCAGAGCACTCTGCAACATTGGGAAGCGAGGCGGGCAATGAGGGAGAATGCGGGGCTTCAAAGGTGGTAGAGGGGGTTTTTGGTTGCCACTGCCACCGCTGGGCCCAGCATCGCTGCTAGGAAGATTACGCCAGGTGTCCATAGTGACCGCATAAATTGCATCGCACGATGAAGGAGGGTTGGCCCCTAGGCGTCGTAGAAAGTTAGGTTTGTTTCACAGTTAGAGAGTTGATTTTCTACCGAGGGTGATAAGATTTGACTGAATTATCAGAATCTGAACCCATAAAAGCAATGCCATTCAAAGAAGACCAAGGCCGAGATGGGCAATTAATTCCTTTGTGCCCTAGGGTCGAGCAGTGCAGACAAATAATCCGGGCATGACAATGGGATTTTTCATGCAACATTGTAAACATTTGGCACAGAGAACTTCCCAACCATTAACCAAATCAATCAATTCCTTTGAGCTATTCCCCGCACGTGATACATCCGTAATATGTGCCGTGGAAAGCAAAGGCGGCCAGGAGGTGTGCGAAGGTGCATATTTGAACGCGATGCAAGGAAACTTTGCAGTAGTTGAGGGTAAGTGATATTGCATGGACAATGGAAATTACCAATCTGGAGTAAATGCTCCGTAGATTCTCCTGGGCATTGAATGACCGTGTCTGGAGGTGTCGAAAACCCCGTGGATCCTGCCGGATGATCTTCAACTGAATGTGCCACGTTTAAACATGAAGCTTCATGACTGTTCATGTCGTTGAAATCCATGGAAGCTATAGGAACGAGCCAAATTTGCATAACTCTTTGGAGGTTGTATGATCAAGTCCAGAGGGCTGTGTGAAAACTGATGTGGCAATGCGCACAACCACGGGGCTCCGACTAGCAATAGAGTCCAGCCTTTCATCTGCATGCCAACGAGAATCCAAATGCTTGTACCCACTGAAACGACCATTGAACAGATGAAATCTGGCCAAGTATGGTCCTTGAGGCCATGAATAAAATGTCCAACCTTGTTCCCGACCACAGAAAAGCGAAAGGACTTCTCAAAAATCTTAGAAACCTTAAAACCAAGATGATGGCCACCAATGCAACATTGTAGAGCCACACCCACAGATTCCTCATTGAGGGGGAAGGAAGCTGAGGAAAAGGAGACAACCAAGAAAAATTCCTTGGTCTTGCACGAAGGAGAGAAGTGCACCGTTTCTCCAAACCGGCGACGTACCTGCTCGGCCAATGCAAGGCCAGGGTTGAAATCCCAATGTAGGAGCCCTTCCATGGCGTGGATCATAGGTTAGATCCATGGTGATAGGTGGAGCAGGTGGGAGGAGGAGGAGAGGAGAGGAGCGGCGCCATCATTCTCCTCCTGAATAATTAAGTAACAATATGATATCTAGTAAAACTAAAAACACATATGATTTATTGTGTTAGGGAATGAACTATTGAACAAGCTGAGGAATTATTGAATAACATATTGAAAAATTATGATGATTGGACTCTTCCTGAACCATCGCCTAAACCTACTCCGAAGAAGAGGGGTATCTTATATCTCAGTCCTGAAGATATGCAACAGGCAAAGAAAAGTATGAAGGAAAAATGTATTAAAGCAGAGGATGTTAAAAATTTACCTCCTATTGAAGAAATACATGGGCTGGATACACCACCACCGGTGGTAGAGGTAAACTCTTTGAGGAAATTTGATGAAGGTGATATCCCTGACAATAAACATCCTAGTCAATGCCGTTATGAGTTTGATAACTACATTAGAAAACAAGATCACTTCAATGAAAATGTTTTGAAACAATTGAAATATAATTCTATTATGATTGCTCGCTTGAGTGACTTGTTATTTAGAATCTCCAATATGTTAGAGGTGTAGGAAAACATGCCTCTATGGTTCAGACTCAACTAGAGCACATTGCTAAATCTCAAAGAGAATTGCTTGATGAAATGAATAATAATATAAATGACTTTGCTGTTAGAGTAGCAACTAGAGGAGGTAAAATGACTCAGTAACCACTTTACCCCGAGGGACACCCTAAAAGAATTGAACATGATTCACAAAGAATTAATAATGATGCACCTAGTCCTTCTACAAAGAAAAAGAAGAAGAAAAATGATAGGACTTTGCATACCATTGGTACATCGAGGTGCTATACAAACGGTTTTTAACCCCTTTCAGCGATGGCATTTGGAACCATCGCCTAGTGAGTGTGGGCGATAGGGGGTCCTTCCCACATGACCCAGAAACCGTCGGGGATGGGCGAGCGGCTACTGACGATCCCCATTGAACAAACTTATGAGAAGACACACCAGTCCCACACGTTACATGTCGACGTTATGTTTCTGATTAGAGAGACATCCCAAATGATTAGGCCGCTATAGTCATGTTAAAAAGGTGGACATCAACATTTAATCTGCCGATATGTTTGTGATAGGTACGTTATCGCACACGGTTCAAGAATGTAAAATGTGTGCGGTGCCTGTACTAACGCCTACGTGTACATTTTCATAAGTGTGTGCGATTGGTATTCCTATCACACATGCACACTGGTTTGAAATGTTTTCCGTATTACCATGAATTGCACATGCATATGTGACGAAACCATGTGTGCGTCCGACGGGCATCGCAAATGTTTCACATCAAAGAACCGTCTGTTTTCTTTTTTCATCGCACACGTTGTTTTCTTTCTAACCGTGTGCACATTATTTTATTCGCCCCTGTACATTTTTTGGCTGTAATTTATTATTCGAATGGGAAATTTTGAAATATGAAACATGCAATTCAAATTCTCAGCACAATGGTTCAACAATGAGTCCATAAATAGAATTGTCATTACGATATGTTTAGTAATTATAAGATTAAACAATAATTAACTATGATGAACCACAATATTTATAGGCGGTAAAGGTGAAGAGACAAGTGTAAATCATTTTGATTGCTGATGTTTTTGAAGAAGCAGAATGCCCATAATGTGCCTTCCTGCATGCCATAGGCACGAACAAATTTTGTCCAACCCTTTGTGACGATCGCCCGCTCATCCTTCACCGCCTTCAGGAAGACTTCTAGAGCATTATCATGGTAGCATGAATTATATACTTTAACCTTAGTTTCCTCCACCCCGGTCATGTAGTTTGCAAGGTAATCATCAGTAAATAGCTTTGGAAACCACTGAAAAGAGAAAAATATCAGATCGTGAGGTCTAATACAGTAACTTGTTGTGGGCAGAGGAAAAAGGCAACAGATTACTTACCATCCTAAAGTTCACCAATGTCTTGGACAAAGTGTAAATAAAGAGCTTAATTCCCATCACCTTTTCTTTCGTCTAACAATCTTTCTTAGTTTCCTCACTTGACGCTTGTTCATGAATATCTCATTGCCCCATACACAAAAGGGATCGAAGCATGGATCACTACCGCTCATATACGTACCTACAAGCAACTAGTAAATGTTAGAAGCTAAATGAGATTGCACAAATGATGTAAAATACAACTACCTACATTCCTAAGTACAAGTATTTTTAGTGACTTGAATATGAACTACATACGGATGTATATAGAATTACAGATATACTTTAGATTAGAATCTAGATTCACTCATTTTTCTCCTTATGTAGTCTATATTGGAATCTCTAAAAATACTTAAATTTAGAAATAGATGGTGTATAAGACATGGGATGTAGCTAACCTCGACGGCAAACAATAGCATCGCCAATTGTAGCCCTGTGTAAGTACATGGAAAGCCAATGTTAACTACAACAGGGTTAACATCCACCAAAAATAGCAAATGGTAATAAAACGGCATCATTTGTAGTGATATCTTCATTGCGAAAGAGTAGCACGGTAGCAAAGGGACGGATTGAAAAATGGATACAACTATTAATTGCAACAGGCTTAACAACATCCTAATTCATGTTTTGTAAGTTTGTAGCCATTGAAATACAACTGTTTAAAAATGGATACAACTGCTAATTGCAACAGGCTTAATGGCCATTGAAACCTGTACTGATAAAAATGCAATTGGTAGAGTTAAACATAACAAGGCAGGTGTTGCCAGAGTAGATAATGGCCCAGTTGTCTTTAAAAAGGTAGGTAAAATAGCTAAAACATGTTAGGCATGTTTACTACAAGATTCTTAAGACATCGACCGTACAAAACATAGCCATTAATTGCAACTGGTATTGGTAAGATTGAACTGGTGAGTTCATACTTGGTAAGTGTCGTGGTACTAAGTCTGACAGTAAGAGTAGGGGGTACGTATGAGGAGGCGAGGCCCTAGCTATGACGAGGTTGTACACACGAGTATACGAGTTCAGGTCCCTCTTGGAGGAGGTAAAAGCCCTATGTCTCGGTGCCCTGAGGCGGTCGACTGGAATATGGGTGTGTGTGTGTTACAAGGGGTGCGAACCCTTGTCCCAGAGGAGGGGGTGGCTTATATAGAGTGCGGCAGGACCCCAGCCGTCCTCCGTTACAGGTGTTCAATGTGCATTAAGCTAGGGCGTTACTGGTAACGCCAGCTATAAAGTGTTATCAATGATCTTTAAGACTACAGAGTGAACTCCTGGCCGTTGCCATCCTGAGTGACTCTAGGTCTTCTGCACTCCAAGTGGTTTCCTGTATGGTCGAGTGACTCCATCCAGGGCGAGTGAAATTAGGGGTATCCGAGTGAGGTGACTGGTCGAGTGGATTACACTCGATGGCTTCAGTCGATACTTCCTGCTGTGCTTTGAATGTCCTTGCTTCTAGGGTAGTGACCTTGGGTAGGGCGTATAGATCAGGTCTATGACCCTACCCTATGTCTATGGCATCGTCATTAGCCCCTGAATGGATTGAGGTCCGAGTGAAAATAAAGTTGAAGTTGGCCCTGCCTTGACTCCTGTGCTTCACAGGCATTCATACTGAGTCCAGGGTCCATGTTGAAACTTCGGCTTCATTTCAATCGCCTTGATTGATTTAGAGGTCGTCGAGTGAACTTATGCTGGCACTCTTTGAGTGTTGCTATGACGCGAAATCTTTGGCACGATTGGTTACTGCGGTTCCCGGATCTCACGGGATTCCAAAATTTTGGGAAGTGCGCGAGGCGGAGCGCGCCGCAGTAAACGGGACGGATAGACAGGGGCGCCTCGATTTCTGTGCCACCTTTTTCGCCATGTATCCGGTGCACGACTGTTGTGGGATTTGACAGGATCGCTCAGGCCCACACGCCAGCCACTCGGAAGTAGGCCCTTAAAAGGCGTTGAGGCCGATGCGTCTGCACAATGCGCTCCCATTCCCCTTCTTCTTCCTCTGCTTTTGCACCGCATCCTCTTTCACCCTCGATGCCGCCGCTCCGCCAGTGCATAGCCTGCCACCATGGTGAATGATAAGACGACGACATTAGAGCGCACGAAAAAAGCGACGACAACGGTGAAGGGCAAGAAAATGAATCAGGGATCGTCGTCGAGGTCCTGGCTGCCGCCGGGTTGGATTCAGGGAGACTGGATCCGATCCACGCTCCGGCTAGAGGATCTGGCCGCCGCGGTCTTGATCGCTGCCGAGACTGCGAGGCTGCCGGGGGACGAGATAGAACCTCAGCTATGGGCGGGTGAGCGTGTCCTCCTTGGCACCCAAGTCGACCGCAGTTTCTCCCTTCCTCCACATCCTTTTTGTCGGGGTTTTCTGAACTTTTTCTGTTCTCAGCTTGACCACTTCTCTCCCAATACCATCACATATCTTGCTGCGTTCGTGTCTATGTGCGAAAACTTCCTGGGTTGTCGACCGCACCGGGGTCTCTTCAAACATATTTTCACAGTCCGTTCCCAGAAGGCAAATCCGAATGACGAGAGGACGCACGTGATCCAGATTTGTGGAGGTTTAGGGATTCAGATGAGGAAGAGGAGCACGTTTTCCCCTATGACACTTCCTGAGTCGGTTAGGCGCGGGCAGTCGACCTGGTTCTACTGCTAGGACATTGCGACCCCCGGTGAGTCGACCGGTCTTACTCCCTTTACCCTAGATCGAGTCCAGCAACCTTCTTCACTGATTGTGACCGCAATGAGAAAGTAGAGACGAACATGTTGGTCGAGAGGGTAGTTCAGTTGGTCTGTCAGGGTGTAACTAGCATGGATTTATTGGAGGTGTTTCTCAGTCGATGCATCCATCCGCTCCAAGCCCGTGACCACTCGATGTGGATGTACTCGGGCTCCAATGACACATCTCGGGTCCACCTAGAGGAGGTTCCCGATGATACGGTGGCCCTGTGGCTGAAGAGCATTACCGGAAACAAAGATAACCCCAGGGGGGCCAGGAGAGTCGACCCATTCGACGTTGACAACCAGCTAGACAATGTCCGATCCTTGTTACCGAGTGTACTTCATTCTGTCTTACAACTATCTTTGAATCCGACTGATGTTTGATTAACTTCTTGTCTTGCAGGTTTATACTGAGATGTATTCGATGCCGAATGGGGAACAAGCCCAGGAGCAAGTCCAGGAGGGAGCGGATAGCACAGAAGAGAGCGCCGACTGGCAATCTCCTAACGATGAAGATGAGGAAGAGAGTGATGAGTCAGACAATGAAGAAGAGGAGGTCGACTCACCACCTCGCACAGAGCACCGATCCAAGCAGTTTCACGATCCAGCAGGCGGGCGTAACAAAGTTGTGGCTCCGAGCACGCAAGTGCATAAGCACACTCAGACTTCAAATCCGGAGCCGTCAAAGAAGGGCTCCAAGCAGCCCAAGGTTGCCCCTTCAAAGTCTTGGAAGACCTTGCCCAAGACCAAGATGGACGTTCCTGTTGCTTCTGTGTGAGTGTTTTGTCTTTCTGTGTTTTCCTACTGACTCATACTTCTGCTCTGACCAAGTGGATTATGAACTTTTCAATGCTGCGACTTCCGGGACCTCCATGGATATTGACAAGGCTCAAGACGATGAAGAGAATGACGATGTGGCTACTTCCAAAGGTGGTACGATCCTATAATCTCGAACTCATTTTGTTGAATGTATTGTCAGTCAATTGAGCCCCTGTGGTTGCATTTTGTTGTAGCTCCGCGGGATGTCATTGAGCTTCCAGACGACGATGAAGAAGTGCCTCTGAAAAATACGGGAAGGAGGGGTAGGGCTTCGAGCAGGAGGACGGCCGTAGACCAGGAGCCTCAGTCCACATCAGTGCTGGAGACGGTGGCCCAGCAATCCGAAGATCCAACTCGGGCCAATGATTCTTTTGCCAATCCGGTGTCAACTGACCGTCCCTCGGCATCTTTCGGTGTCAAAACCGGCGGATCTCGGGTAGGGGGTCCTGAACTGTGCGTCTAAGGCTTAATGGTAACAGGAGACTAGGGACACGATGTTTACCCAGGTTTGGGTCCTCTCGATGGAGGTAATACCTTACTTCCTGCTTGATTGATCTTGATGATATGAGTATTACAAGAGTTGATCTACCACGAGATCATAGAGGCTAAACCCTAGCAGCTAGCCTATGGTCTGATTGTTGTTCTCCTATGGACTAAACCCTTCGGTTTATATAGACACCGGAGGGGGCTAGGGTTACATAGAGTCGGTTACAGAGAAAGAGATCTATCATCCAAATCGCCAAGCTTGCCTTCCATGCACACGAGAGTCCCATCCGGACACGGGACGAAGTCTTCAATCTTGTATCTTCATAGTCCAACAGTCCGGCCAAAGTATATAGTCCGGCTGTCCGGATACCCCCTTATCCAGGACTCCCTCAGTAGCCCTTGAACCAGGCTTCAATGATGATGAGTCCGACGTGCAGATTGTCGTCGGCATTGCAAGGCGGGTTCCATCTCCGAGTACCCCAAGGTAAATTTCAAACACCTAAGTCGTGTCTGGCTCTGCAAGACAAATTTCACATATCACCGTAGAGAGAACAATAATCCACAAATCTAATCTGCTGACAACTCTTTGTAGCATGACATCACGCCACGACCCGACCATTATTTGAACATTTTTTTACAACCAGCTACCGCACACATTGCGAGGCGGTTTCCTTGGCACGTCTTGTCGAAGCAGAGATCGTGTCCCCATTATCATGGGATCCTCATCAATACGAGTATGGGTAACCCCACCACGCCTGTTGGCATGACTCCATGTTTTTAGGCAAGTCCCAAATGTTCACGCTGGGGACGCTTGATATCCTCTCCCTTTATAGAGGGGTCAAGGCCTATCCCTTTCCTACCACGCTTGCGCCTTTCTGCTTCTCGAGTTCCAACACCCGAAGCTGAAGCTTAGGCACTTCAGATCTTCAATCATGTCCGGATCCAACCTTCAAGGTCGGTGGATGGCCTCCTCTGTCATAGAGGAGGACATTGCGAAGCTCAGGGAGGCCAGATATTTGACCGCCGATGTTGAGCACAGGCTTCCCGCCCCTGGGCAGGTCATCCCCACTCCCGAACCCAATGAGAGTGTCGTATTTGTTTCTCACTTCCTCCGAGGCTTGGGCCTTACTCTTGATCCCTTCGTGAGAGGGCTCATGTTTTATTACAGGCTAGATTTTCACGATCTAGCTCCAGATTCCATCCTCCACATCTTGTCGTTTATCGCCGTGTGTGAAGCCTTCCTCCACATCACCCCACACTTCGGCCTATGGCTCAATACCTTCAATGTGAAGCCGAAGGTGATTGAGGGGCAACACGCGGAGTGCGGAGGCGCTGCAATAAGAAGAAATGCCGATGTTCCATGGCCAGAAGGTTCCTTCTCGGAGGTGTTTGATGTGTGGCAATGGAGGTGGTTTTACATGATAGCTCCCCAAGGCACAACGTGGGTGGCTTCCCCTGCCTTCCGTCCGGGCCCTTTGCCTCAACTGGCATCGTGGGCCAATGTGGGACTAGACTGGGGGCCTGCTAATGATGTACCGTCATTGCAGAGCCGTATTCAGGAGCTTCTTGAGAGGGATATCGATCTTGTCAAAATCATTCAGGTAATGTTAGTTCGGCGGATCCTACCATGCAAATGTCGGCCTCTCCAGATGTGGGAGTTCAATCCGGAAGGTCCGCGAACCATTCAGCACTTCTTCGGCATAATGCTTGAAGGGATGCATAAGTTATTCCTCGGACCACAAGTAAGGTGTCCGGACACCACCAAGGATGCGGGCCTGAGCTGCAACCGCCCAGATACCCAAGTAAGTAACCCTGCAACCGAACACTTTGATTATGTTTAATACAACATTATTCTGAAAACTTGTCCGCGACCAGGATTGGCTCAGCAAGGCGGAGAGGATCAGGTGTTCGGCCCCACTTCCCGAAGGCTCGCCTAGTCCTGCAATAGCCAGGATGCTTAAATGCGTATTGAGCCAAGTGCCTTCGAGGAAAGGGGAAGGGGAGAATAGAGAAGCCAAACTCCACACATTGCACATCCAAACCGGGGGAATTACTGTCTCCATGAAGGAGGATAATTGGGGAGGTGTTTCCAAGGTTTCCTCCCCCCGCGGGAAGAAAAGGGCTGCCTCCGAAGACTTGGAGACGGAGGTGCCTAAGAAAGGGAAGAGAGCTTCACCAGGGAGCCTTGCCCCGAAGGGCATCCTCACTGCATCGTGCCCGCAAACGGGCCAACCCTCCACTCAGCTGTAAGTTAATAAACAAGAAGCTATTGCTTTTCCTCTGAGAACAATAACCAGGACCTATTTTTTTGCAGTCCGACTAGTAGCTCGTCTCAACAGGGTTCGTCTTTGGGGGATCTTCTTCCGGAGATGATGGAGAGCGAAACCCCACCTGCCTCTCCACCCCATGGGGTAAGCGACCCAGAGGTGTCGTCATGGAGGAGTCCAGATCCGCTGAGGCCGGAAGTTAACACTTCGGCCGCCCCGAGCCCGGCGCGTTCGGCTCCCATGGAGGGAAATGAGAAGGGTACGGGACAGTCTGGTGCCTGGCCGAACATACTGACGGGCCTCCTGGAGCAACCTGCTCTCTCAGAGGAGCACCGTACGCTAATGGGTACGGTGTTGGAGAAGATTTCGTCCGCCATGAGCGGGTTAAATGAAGCTTTTGGAAGCTTGCTCAAAGGTTTCGAGGTACGCGATCAAATACACAATTTTTGGTTGTACCGCACGTGCTAGGTGTGCTCCATATAGATAGTAGCCCCTGAGACTCTGGTTGCCAGCCCTAGGCAGCAAACGGAGGATCACACTCTTAGGTAATAATCATATTGCATTCATGCGCAGGTTGCTAAGGGTCCGACGGTAGACCAGACCTTTGAATTCGCCGAACTGAGGCGGCAGATTGATGTGGTGGATGCCGACATCACGCTTGTAAACAAGCGGCTTGACAAGTCACAGAGTATGCGCTCGTTTTTTCCTCATTTGTTTAGGAAATATTAAGAGGATTGTAATATTAATATGGCATGATGTGGCTGCAGGTGGAGCTGCTGCCATTGAGTCCCTGAGGGCGGAACTTGCCCTAGCCAACGAACAAGCCCGGGCTAGCAATGCGTCTGCCCTAAAGGCAGCCGAAGACTTGAGAGCCGAACAGGCTGCTCATCGCTGAAGCGAAGAAAAGATAGCCGAGATGGCTGTGGAGCTGAGGGACGCCGCCGGCCGGTATGAGCTTCTTGAGAAGGAGAATTAGGAAAAGGCGGCTAACCTGAAGAAGGCCCTGGATGCGGCTAAGGAGACGCGCTCTGAAATTATAGACGCGCGGGAGGAACTTCGATAAGCCGGAGAAATCGTGGCTGGAAGCCCCTATTTGTTGCGGATGAAGTTCTTAGATCCAAAGTATGCTCCTTTGGATCGGCTTCGGAGCACTGCAGACGAGTATGTGTACTTGGCGAAAAGTACGGCTGATGCGACCGAGTTATTCAAGGATCATAAAGATAATGAAATAGAAAGGCTGTTCTGGTCGCAATTCAGCGCTCCAACGCGCTCATTGCCATTGAGTGAGAGGATGGCCGCTATAGCCGAGCTCCACAGGTTGTCCGTTCTTGCAATGAGGTCTGTAATAGACCATCTATGGCCGAAGGGACCGAGGCCAGACAGTTACTTTGGTTTAGTGCAACAATTATTTGGCACCGGATCGTGAATCGATGACCTAAAAAAGGTCAGCGTGCATAGAGGGTGCGCGGATGGCTCTTGCCTGTGTTAAGACCTACTAGCACATATGGAAGCCACCAGCATTGCAACCCAGAGTCCGGCAAGAGGCCAGGGCCCAGCCGAGCGCCATTTTGAGCGGGTCATAGAAGGTGCCCATATAATAGAGGCTCAGTGCTCGAAGAATGTCATGTTCGAGTGAAAAGTTGATTAATTGTAAACAATTATGTGTTAAATATAGAGGTTGTGTTTATACCTTTTCCGGAAAGTGTTACAATGTCTCCTGCGCGGCCGTTTATGTATGCATATAACTTTAAAGTTAGCAGTCGTTGGCTTTAGCCCCCACGCATATAATGCGGGGGTGTTCGAAAATAAATATGCGTAATCACACTTGATCCAACGTCTTGGTCCATTAAGGAGGTGATCACACGTCGAACCAGGCAACCGGACTATATAGCTATAACACTTTCACTTAGCCATAGGAGTTTAATGGTGGGGCTACTATGTAGCCCCTAGTACTTCCGCGTGCATCCGGATAGGGGCGCGCATGTACGTGACCGGGAAACGGTCCTTTGTTAATGCGGAGGAATCCTATAGATTCTGATGAGTCTTCGAGTGGTTGACCAGTCTCTCGCTGTATCATGACAGTCAGTTTTCGGCTTTCTCTACTGAGGTGCTCATCCGGAATAACCAGGGCACAATCGCAGTAGTTCTCCTTTGGCCGCCTTAGACGATAGAACGGAACATAAGGCAGCAAACCTAGGAGCCGGGCAAACCCAACATTTGACCAAAGGCATGATTCGGAGCTGATGCATATAAGGCCAAACCCGCGACGCCGAGCACTCCCGAAGGTATTCGTACTTTATAACATATACTGGGCTGAGCAACGCCCTTGATTATGAACCCTGTATTTCCAGGTACGTGCATTGATCTGTCGTGGCGAAATGCCTATAACGCCAGTATCCGCTGTGGGTGTGTTGAATACCCTCGGGATGTCAAGCAACAAAAGACAGTAAAGAAGGTTTTCACAGGGGCTTAATCTAAAGAGAAACCTTTGAGCGGGGCCCTGCTGCACGTCTGCGCCTTTGTCTCCGTTGTGCCGTATCCTGGAAGGGTGTCGCACGAATAGTGTCTGTAAAAACGAAAACTCATGTAAAAGAGTAAGCGTGCGAGAAGTTAGTTATTCTCAATGGATGTCAGAAATATGAGATATTGGCCTATTAATAAGGCAAGCCGAATTATGGGCTTTATTACATGTTTGCAGCCCCTGGTATCATTTGTGGGGATATATGTATGGCACCCAGCTCGGGTTTATCCGGGCTGTTGTTGACGGTGGTGCGCTGGACTCGTCTAACCGTGTTCGTGGTCTTAACGACCGATCATGTGTTCTGATGGGAGAGGCCGCTTAGTGTCCGGCTATGAGAGCCGCCGTATACTGCTCTGTGTTTCCTCTAACAGTTATGACGCCACATGGACCGGGCATATTAAGTTTGAGGTAGGCGTAGTTCGGTACTGCATTAAAGCGAGCGAAGGCCGTTCTTCTGAGTAATGCATGATAACCATTGCTGAAGGGCGCGATGTCGAAGAGTATTTCCTCGCTTCTAAAGTTGTCGGGAGAATCGAATGTCACCTCTAATACGAGGGAGCCCCAGCAGCGGGCCTCAATGCCTGGTATCACTCCTTTAAAGGTGGTGTTACTTTGGTTGATTCTGGATGGGTCTATCCCCATCTTGCGGACGGTGTCCAGATATATCATATTAAGACTACTGCCACCGTCCATTAGGACTTGAGTGAGATGGTATCCATCAATTATTGGATCAAGCACCAAGGCAACCGATCCTCCATGCCAGATACTGGCCGGGTGGTCCCCGTGATCAGAAGTTATCGGGCAGGCCGACCAGGGGTTGAATTTGGGGACAACGGGCTCTATGTGAGTTGCGTGGACCATGTTTACTGTTTTTACTTCTGGTGGGAATTTTTTTGTCCCTTAGTGTTCGGCTGGCGAGGCTCACCCTCGTCTTCACTTGGCGTTTCCCTTCCCTTGTGTTCGGCATTTAACTTACCGGCCTGCTTGAAGACCAAACATTCTCTGTGAGTATGATTTGCAGGTTTTTCGGGGGTGCCATGGATTTGGCACAATCTGTCCAGGACTTTATTCAGGCCGGACGGTCCCTCTTTGTTGCCTTTAAATTGCTTCTTTCCTTGACCGGGTCGAGAGCCCCTGAATCCGGCGTTGACCGCTGTGTTGTCTGGACTTCCTTCATTGTTCTGATGCTTGTTCTTATTGCGCCATGGCTTCCCGTTGCCATCTCGAATTTCGGATGTGCCTGGGTCACTGGTGCCTCTACGGGCCAACCAGCTATCCTCGTCCGTGCAAAAGCGGGTCATGAGGCTTGTTGAGGCCGCCATTGTCCTTGGCTTTTCTTGGCCGAGGTGTCTGGCCAGCCACTCGTCCCGGATACTATGCTTAAAGGCCGCTAGAGCTTCGGCATCCGGACAGTCGACAATTTGATTCTTCTTAGTGAGAAATCTGTTCCAAAGCTTGCGGTTTGACTCTCCGGGCTGTTGTATTATGTGACCTAAATCGTCTGCGTCGGGAGGCTGGACATAGGTCCCTTGAAAATTGGCCCTGAAAGCATCCTCAAGTTCCTCCCAGCTTCCATTTGAATTTTCGGGGAGGCTTTTCAACCAGTCCGAGCCGGTCCCTTCAACTTGAGGGGAAGGTATTTGATGGCGTGGAGGTCATCCCCACGAGCCATGTGGATGTGGAGGATAAAATCTTCAACCCAGACCCCAGGGTCTGCCGTTCCATCATATGCCTCTATGTTCACGGGTTTGAATCCCTGTGGAAATTCATGATCCAGCACCTCATCGGTGAAGCACAGAGGGTGCACAGCCCCTCTGTATCTGGACATGTCGTGGCATGCTGTCGGCTGTTGTTGTGTCCGGTGTTGATTCCGAACTAGTATTCGATCAGTGTGATCGTTTTGGTGACCATAATCCCGCATCGGAGCATTTCCTCCGGATCCGTAGATGGACCTGGCTGCACTGGCCTTTTTGGACAGGAGCTCATGTAAATCGTGTGCGGCATCAGTGGCTGCTCTATCGCGGACATGAAGTGGTTGGTCCGGCCGAATGGCCATATTGTTCTTTGGTGGAATGGGCTCTGCAGCCTCATCATCGAATTCGGGCAGCAGCTTGCGTTTTGGGTAGCTCTTTGTGTGGCAATTGTCTCCACATTTTCCTTCAGTGTCTAGCACCTTATTCCATCTTCGGTTGAGCGTATCCTGTGCGGCTTTAAGCCTTTGCTTCTGCTTCTTTAGGCTCCTCTCCGTGGCCATAAGCCTTATGTGGAGGTTATCTTGTTCCAAACGTTTTTACGGGATGATGAATGCATCGCCAACAGGACTGTCCTCCTCTCCGGAGGCCGTTTGATGAGTTCGGCCCTCAGGATCGCTGTGACCGGGTGTCTGTTCAGTGTGGCCTGGCTCTTCTTGCTCCCTCACTGGGTTCTTATTTTTGCCTTTGGAGTCAACCGGAGTGTCATTTTTCCTTGCGCTGTTATCGCTATTTTTACTGTGACTGGACTTAGAGCGGCGCCTGCACCGTCGTTTTTGCTTTTGTCCGGGGGGTTTATCCTCCGTTGTGTCCTTTTTGTCACCGTTGTCATCCTTAGGCGTCTCCACCATGTAGATGTCATATGATGAAGTGGCGGTCCAGCACCCCGTGGGCGGTGGTTCCAGATCGTTCCCTGCATCAACGTCCATACCGTCGATGTCGTCGGAGTCGTAATCAAGCATGTCTGTTAGGTCATCGACAGTGGCTATGAAGTGGGTGGTGGGTGGGAGGCGATTTTCTTCATCGTCCATGTCCCACTCGGGCTGGACATAGTTCAGCCAAGAGTCTTCTGACAAAGATAGAGACTTTAATGAATTAAGCACATCGCCAAAGGGTGAGTGGTGGAATATATCCGCAGCGGTGAACTCCATTACTGGAGCCCAATCGGACTCGATGGGCCCGGGAGCGCGCGGTTCGGGACCTACATCCCGACACAAGTCCGGGGGTCCGGTGACGCAGATTCTCTTAACGGCGGAATCTGTGTTCGGCTCTACTGCCGAAGAGCATGCGGCCTCCATGGCGGGGTCCATCCACCCGTCCTTGAATGACGCGATCTGCCCCGGATTTAGGTCCGGAGCAGCTGCAGGGGCGATATTCCGAATACTATCCGACAGCAGATTTAAGTCGTGCTCGTCGTGACTGTTCGGCGCTCCTGACGTAGGCCCGAGTCTGTCGGAGATCATGTCTGGATATCGGCCGTGTAATTCAAGTTTCTGAACCTGACCTGATGGCCATGGGCGTAGCTGTCGATCTGCTCCAGAGGGCCAAGCGAGTTGGCACGCAGTGCGAAGCTGCCGAACACGAAGATCTATCCGGGGAGAAAAGTCTCGCCCTGGACTGCGTTGTTGAAGGTTGGGGGAGCCATCGATCCTTGCAGCGATGACACAGAGGAACTCTCAATGAAAGCACCAAAGTCGGTGTCAAAACCGGCGGATCTCAGGTAGGGGGTCCCGAACTATGCGTCTAAGACTTAATGGTAATAGGAGACTAGGGACACGATGTTTACCCAGGTTCGGGCCCTCTCGATGAAGGTAATACCCTACTTCCTGCTTGATTGATCTTGATGATATGAGTATTACAAGAGTTGATCTACCACGAGATCGTAGAGGCTAAACCCTAGAAGCTAGCCTATGGTCTGATTGTTGTTCTCCTACGAACTAAACCCTCCGGTTTATATAGACACCGGAGGGGGCTAGGGTTACACAGAGTCGGTTACAGAGAAGGAGATCTATCATCCAAATTGCCAAGCTTGCCTTCTACGCAAAGGAGAGTGCCATCCGAACAGGGGACGAAGTCTTCAATCTTGTATCTTCATAGTCCAACAGTCCGGCCAAAGTATATAGTCCGGCTGTCCGGATACCCCCTTATCCAGGACTCCCTTAGCGTCGATTGCTCAAGTCTTTGCTTCGCCTGCACAGCTCCATGCTTCAGATCCTGTGATTGCTCCGACAATACCGCCATCGTCGCTCTTTGCTGCACATCACACTCCAGATGACCCGGCGAGTGCCTCCATGGAAGCCATACTCCAAGCAAACCATATAGTGGAATAGATGAAGGTGGTGCACAAAGCCAGCAGGCTGCCGACAATGCCAGCTTTGCTTTGTGCTACCTCTTGAGCACTGCGTTGGATTTCCCCGAAGAGGAGAGGATGATGCAGTAAAGTAGCGTAAGTATTTCCCTCAGTTTTTGAGAACCAAGGTATCAATCCAGTAGGAGATCACGCACGAGTCCCTCGTACCTACACAAAACGAGAGCTACTCGCAACCAACGCGATTAGGGGTTGTCAATCCCTTCACGGTCACTTACGAGGGTGAGATCTGATAGAGATGATAAATTATATTTTTGGTATTTTTGGTATAGAGATGCAAAGTAAAAAGTAAAAGGCAAAGTAAAAAAACAAAGCAAGTAAATAAGTCATAGAGATTGATATGATGAGAATAGACCCGGGGGCCTTAGATTTCACTAGTGGCTTCTCTCAAGAGCATAAATATTCTACGGTGGGTGAAAAAATTACTATTGAGCAATTGATAGAAAAGAGAATAATTATGATGTTATCTAGGTATGATCATGTGTATAGGCATCACGTCCGAGACAAGTAGATCGAAACGATTCTGCATCTACTACTATTACTCCACTCATCGACCGCTATCCAACATGCATCTAGAGTATTAAGTTAAAAACAGAGTAACGCCTTAAGCAAGATGACATGATGTAGACAGATAAATTCATGCAATATGATAAACCCCCTTCTTGTTATCCTCGATGGCAACAATACAATACGTGCCTTGCTGCCCCTGCTATCACTGGGTAAGGACACCGCAAGATTGAACCCAAAGCTAAACACTTCTCCCATTGCAAGAACTACCAATCTAGTTGGCCAAACCAAACGGATAATTCGAAGAAACTTGCAAAGATAACTCAATCATACATAAAAGAATTTAGAGAAGATTCAAATATTATTCATAGATAAGCTGGATCATAAACCCACAATTCATCGATCTCAACAAACACACCGCAAAAAGAAGATTACCTCGAATAGATTTCCACAAGAGAGGGGGAGAACATTGTATTGTGATCCAAAAAGAGAGAAGAAGCCATCTAGCTACTAGCTATGGACCTGAAGGTCTGAAGTAAACTACTCATACTTCATCGGAGAGGCTATGGTGTTGATGTAGAAGCCCTCCATGGTAGATGCCCCCTCCGGTGTGGCGACCAGTTTTCCGGGTATTAATTCCCAGAAAATGGCCCTTGTGCTCATCAGCCCTAGGATTACTGTTAGCTGATGAGGCACCAACTTGATACAGAAATTCCAAGCAAAACACAAAATATGTAGTACAAGACCATTCTGGTCTGTGAGTACAACAAATGGTTTCTAGTGGTTGATGGCGGAAGCGGGTTGTGAATCATCAGTGTCTATGGGACTCCATTTCCCACAGGAACTACTGACCAGGTTAACTCCTATCTTCGCGAAGCTACTATCACCGTTGCTTAGGTTCCGGGGCTGTCATCACGGTTGCTCCTCTCCGCGCAAGAAATCTGGCCAAGACAATAGCCAGGGACAAGCCAGTGAGTACTTTGAATGTACTCGCAAACATTATGAACACGGGTATAATATAACAACGATGTTCTGAAATATTTTATGCTCACGACGTCAGTCACAAAAGATAATAAAAACTCTGATGCATGCAAGCAGGTTATTTATGAATATGCAATAACATATTAATAATAAAATGCACCGATCGGGTGTCTGAAGCGACACCTCGAAAGCTTAGTAAACAAAGAGAAATGCCTCAGTCGGGCGTCTGAGCGACACCACATAAAGGGCTTATAAAGAAAATAAATAACAACATGCCACAGTCGGGAGTCTGAGCGACACCGCATAAAGGGCTTATAAAGAAAATAAATAACAGCATGCCACAGTCGGGCGTCTGAGCGACACCACATAAAGGGCTTATAAAGAAAATAAATAACAACATGCCACAGTCGGGCTTCTGAGTGACACCGCATAAAGGGCTTATAAAGAAAACAAATAACAACATGCCACAGTCGGGCGTCTGAGCGACACCACATAAAGGGCTTATAAAGAAAATAAATATAGTGAATATCCAGGAGGTAAAACCATCCTAGGGATACTCAATATTTCAAATAATATAAAGGGGTTAGTCCATAATAAAAATAATCATAATCATCATAAGTCTCAAGTCATGATCCTAGTTCTGGTTTAACAGTTTCCTCCTCCGAAGACCGACACTAAGACCGACACTTGACCCATCCCAGACTGTAGTCCTTAACCATGGACACGGCTATTCGAATAGGTTTAATCTCTGCAGAGGGTGTACTCTTTACCCACGAGTAACGGATTCCTTTTGTCCATCGGGACTAATTCCGTCTACGGTCTTTTAAATGAAAACACACCTGACTTGCACACACCATCTTAACTCACCGGTATCTGGAATCACCCACGACACTCGTTAAGCAAAACTCTAAGTGGGGAGGCTACAACCTCGATTAGCATGGGATCACAAAATTTATACCGCGCGCAAAACTAGGGAAGCTACCCCCTCGGCTACAACCGAAACACCCATGCCCCCTGACCGGATGACTGGCTTTAATCCATGGCCGTGGTACCCTCGTCCCGGCCCCTCTGTACGGTGTGTGCTAGAAAGGGGTTGAAAAATTACTGAACCATACTCTACTTGTTGTAGAGATGAGTGGTAGTACGAAACAAGTATGGGGGTTACTGGAACAAGACGCGATCTATGGTCGACTCAGGAGGTTTAAGTATTCCCTGCAAAGCATAACGAGTATATTTCATCCAACAGACAGAATCACCACTCATCATACCCTTCATGCCATGCCGGACACACTCGTCTCGACGAGAAACTAGGGACAAGCTCGGTTCTACCCAGGACAGAGACTTTCCCATTATTCTTCCGGTAGGCACAAAAGGCATACGAGGATGATCACTATCACAAGCCTGTCCATTTCCAACAGCAAGGAAATTTCCAATGAGCATTCATGCAAATGATCACATCACCACATAAAATAACAAGTACTAAGTACTGAGGTGGTGTCATAATCGTGTCAAACAAGGCATGCAAAATATTATGCCAGGGTTCAGAATGCTTGCCTTCAATGTGTGGAAAGGCAGGGTGCACTCCAAAACTTTTGAAAGTTTTCTTCTCTCTCTCCAAAGTCCTATTTTAAATAAATTTGAATTAACACACAAATTCAAAACAGCACAAAAAGGTTGTTTGAAATTTTTTCAAAAAATATTAAAATAAACTAGGTTAAATTTGAGAGAGGTAGGAAAAAGAATCAATTCATTTGGAGTTATCATTAAAAAGTTATAGGCAGTCAAAGCTGTGGTCAAAATCTATTTTAAAAGAAAATAAAACAGAAAAAGAAAAACGATTCGGACTGACCACGTCGAAGGCATATTCTAAAAATACGTTTCCACTTATGCCTGCGTGGATCGGCACTGGGTCACTGACAGTGGACCCGCCACCGCCCAGTGACCCGTGTCGTCTCCTCCGGCCGAAACAGAGGCGGAGCTCCGACGAGGCTCGCCAGCGAATGACGGCACCGTTCGGAAAACGGAGGCCATCCGCGTGCTCAGAGAATCAAGACGGTCACTCTGGTGGTTGATATGGTCTTTGGGGTGGACGGAGCTGCCGGCGGTGAGCTTCGCGGCGGACGGTGGTCGTCGGGCAAAGTGATTTTTCTCCCGCAATGAGTCCCGATCAAAATCGAGCAGGGGGATGGATTCACGAGGGGAGAGGGAGTTCCTGGTGAAGAGAGTGGAGAGGGGGAGGCTCTGGTGGTGCCGGAATGGCCGGGGCGGTGGCGGCGGCTGCAGTTGCCGGAGACGGGGAAGAAGGCCTCCCTCCGACGATTGCAGGCTGTGGGGGTGCCATGGGGGTGGCCTGAGGTTGCCTCCGTGCTCGAATGGGTCCGGGGGCCTCCTTATATAGCGCAACGAGGTCGGTTTGTGGCGACCGGATAAGTTCGTCGGCGAACTGCCTCCTTGTAGCGTCAGGGCGTCGTGGCGACGACGAGAGCTAGAGGACACTCGAGAGGATGAGGCTGAGCTGTTCCAGGGGCAGGTGGCGAGCTGTAGAGGCGCGCTACGGACGTCGGCGTGCCGCCAAGGCTCTGATGGCGGTGCTGCAGGGCACCAGGGCTGCTTGGCGCGATGCGGTAAGGGGGAGAGTGCATGGCGCGGCTCTGTGGCGTGGGCAAAACCAGGGGTGCGACGTGTCGGCTCGGGCGCGGCACGTGCAAAATGCGTGCTCTGCTCGCGCCCAAAGCACGCATGGGACGTGCTCGACGAAATGCCAGGGTGTGCTAGAGGTCTCGGGTGAGGCTGGAAATCAGCAGACCTAGGTTACGAGTAGCTAGGAGTCTATTGGACATGGTGGTTAGGCCAGGGAAGCAAGATCATTGTGCAAACTAAAACTCATGTCAAATCTAGTCATGCCCATAAAGTGTTCGACAGAATGCCACATGCATCTAGGCGTTTCTTGGGGTGGTCAAAACTCCCAGAGTGGGGTCTCTTTAGATGAAAGAGAGGGTGGTGAGGTTAGTTTGTCAAAAGAGGAAACTTGCTAGTGCAAGTTTTGCAAAACTTCAATTCTAGACAGAAAGAACAGGGCATGATTGCATGCACTAGAATTGCTCCAATGAGTCCAACCTCTTGGACTTAAGGTTCTAGCAGGAAGGGCTACAAGTAGGAAAAGGAATCACAGCAAAAGGAGCAAGTTAAAATATAGCTGTAGTACAATCCATCCAGTTGGACCAGAATGAAGATGAGGATGGTTCACTCAATTTTTCCAAAGAACATCACTAGATTTTGGAAAAAGTGGATTAATGTACTCCTGTTGACATCCCAAAATTTTGGTAGAAGTTTTTAAGAAATATCTAAATAGGTTGTAGTTCAAAACTGTCCTGTGGACCAGATTTAAAACTTGGTGTAGAACTCAAAATATCCAAGTAATGAAATATATTTTTGCATAAAAGTGCTTTAAAAACATCACATGACATCTCCAAATTTTGGTGAAATTTTTAAATGAATTTATCAAATGGCTGTAGTGCAAAAGAGGCCTTGAAGCTTAGAAAAATCATTATTCAATAAATAAGGCACCAGGGAAAATAATTATGCAAATAATCCCACTGATAAAAGAATTGTTTTATTTGAGAGGGAAAAAAATAAGTCCAGCAATAATTGAAAAGATCTCACTTGGGGTAAAACTCCACAAAAATAAAGGGAAGAAGGGTTCTGAAATCAAAAGAAAATCCAGAAAACAAAAGTTTAAGTCTCCTGGCAAAAATTTAATTAATAAAACAAGGTTAAAATTTTTGGGGTGTCACAACACTACCCCCCTTAAGAAAAAATCTCGTCCTCGAGATTTGCTAAGAGCGGTTTTGAAAAACAAATACTCCATGATTACGTGTCTCTGCAAGCAGGGTATGAGTTCGAGCGGTTGTGAGTCTGCTGCCGTGGTGATGTGTGAAATAAAAATAATCCACGTCGTGAGAAGATATATGATGCGGCAACTCAAGGAAAAATAAATCTCTTTCCAGGGTTTTTCGCGAGAGAACAATTGTAATATATTAGAGTCAAACTGCAACAGAACTACTCACATTAATAGAAACTAAATAATTTACTCGCCACGCAAACTCGGGGTACCACGCATAAGTTACAACACATAAGTAAAAGTTGCAAGAATAAACATAGCAGCGACGTCTATAATGCAAACGGTAACTGGACGGGGTCCCGAGAAAACGTCTCTGGTACTGGGATGCACTCCTCTTCTATCGGGGAAAGCGGATTGATCAGCCGATGAATGTGTCTCTCCTGGTCGGGCCTCAGTGGTCTGCCGATGGCAATCTGAGGATTCAAATCAGCGAGACTCTGGAGGTATCCCATTACTTGCTGGGTCAAACATTCTTGAGCGATGACGTACTGGACCAGGTTGTCCAGTACTGGGTCTCTCTCAATACGTCCACCAGGAAAAGATGTTACTCCTCCGGGTGCTGCACGGCTCGGAAAGTAATAATACCCTCGTTCGCTGGCCTAGGGTACCGCAAATCGAAGGCGAGCGAGTGCTTCGTAAGCAGCAGCTTCTATGGCCATATGTGGGGTCGGCATAAATTTCCCCACGAAGGAAACTTCCGTTGGGTCTTGGTTGGAGTCCACGGGAGGGATGTGTACTGCCTCCCAATATTTCGAGGTGGAAGGTGTGATTCTCGATTTGAACAGCTCGTACTGGGGTGGCTGGGTAGAACCCATGGTACTGCAGGTAAAGTCCCACAATATTTTGACAAAGCTACCTGGGTTTGCATCTGGGGTTCTCAGATAAATACTAGGGCTCGGCATGGCAGGAAATGGTGCACAAGGTGAGGGGTGCTTGGCAAGGTCACGAGGTGGCCTTTTTATAGCACTGGAGCTGGGTCAGTTTACCGTGGTGAAAGGTAATAAATTTGCCAGCTTAGCTCCAAGGGTCGAGGTCAAAGTCACAGATACATACCTCACTAAAGTGACGTATCACTGTGGGAGTTGTCGGGGTGGTCTTGGTAGTTGTGCTTGGAAAAATATGCAATTGTGTGCTGACATAAATATGCAAGGTTACTATCTAAAACAGAGGCACAACAATAGGCTGCCTTTATGCACAAGGTCACACGATTACCAGCGAGGATACACTGAGACTCGGCACTACTCGGGTGACTTAGTCTACCTCGTTTATATCCAAACGGGCGTGCCTTGTGGATGTCGAGGTTTCTCCACGGGTCTCACCGTTAGAATTAGCCGGAGATGGTGGAGGAACTGCAGGGTCAGGGTAGCGATGATGACCATTGCAGGGATTGTTGGCCACAATCCCGTTGGAGTGTGATCCCAAAAGGCGACGAAGCACTTCTGGGGTCATCAAAGCATCTCGGTTGATGGCTGGGGCTGATCTCAAGGTCTCGATTGGTTATCCGAACAACACGACTGGGTTGTCGGCATCGGGCTCGTCTTCTCCTCTCGCTGGGGCTCGACGAACCAGCTCTACATGAGCTGTGATCAGATCAATGGTGATTTGATCGAATAGTGCATGTAGTGCACCTACATAGCGCACTAGGTGCAATAATGCAGGATCCGTCTCGTGATCTCTGTTGGCAACTTGGGGTGGTCTACCATACCCTTCGCGTCTGGGGTAGTAGTAGAAGGAGCGACAGTTAACTCTGGGCGACAAGTGTCGGAGTTGAACTATAGCCTCTCGAGAAGCTAGCTGGATGGCTTGTGGCTCGAAGGAAGTTATCCTTCCGGTGAACCTGTAGGGGCATTCTGGCGACAGACCCCTACCTTAGATGTGCACAGTGGCCCAGAATTGACGGCTTTCACCGCCCATGGGTCCTTGGTACACAACATATTCTGGGGGCTCTTCTAACGCATAGGCACGACGGGTGAGGTTTGTGAGTATGGTCACAAAACCTCCAATGTTGGTTGCTGTGGTTTCATTGTGCACTACGGGGCCAGGCATTATGGCTAGGTTCGGGGTAGAGGCTGTGCTGTGCTGGGTTGAGGCTAGCGTGCCCTTTTTATAGAAAAAGGGAACGGAGCCTTCCTTCGCACACTTGCGAATGAGACATTATAGGCATCGGTCACTGGCGCATGATCGACAGGCTAGGTTGATAGGTTTGGCACCGACCGTCAAAAGTGTCGGGGTCACTGTGTGGCTATCTTGCACAAGAAGCTTGGCTGGGTTTTGGTTAAGGTCTGGTGGTTTGGCTTACCTAGGTTTTTCGACCTAGCTAAGATAGGAGTAGCCAATGGTCAGCCTGGCTCTGATACCAAGTTTGTGGCGACCGGTTTTCCGGGTATTAATTCCTAGAAAATGGCCCTTGTGCTCATCAGCCCCAGGATTACTGTTAGCTGATGAGGCACCAACTTGATACAGAAATTCCAAGCAAAACATAAAATATGTAGTACAAGACCAATCTGGTCTGTGAGTAGAATAAATGGTTTCTAGTGGTTGATGGCGGAAGCGGGTTGTGAATCATAGTGTATATGGGACTCCATTTCCCACAGGAACAACTGACCAGGTTAACTCCTATCTTCGCGAGGCTGCTATCACCGTTGCTTAGGTTCCGGGGCTGTCATCACGGTCGCTCCTCTCCGCGCAAGAAATCTGGCCAAGACAATAGCCAGGGACAAGCCAGTGAGTACTTTGAATGAACTCGCAAACATTATGAACACGAGTATAATATAACAACGATGTTCTGAAATATTTTATGCTCACGATGTCAGTCACAAAAGATAATAAAAATTCTGATGCATGCAAGCAGGTTATTTATGAATATGCAATAACATATTAATAATAAAATGCTCCGATCGGGTGTCTGAAGGGACGCCTCGAAAGGTTAGTAAACAAAGAGAAATGCCTCGGTCGGGCGTCTGAGCGACACCACATAAAGGGCTTATAAAGAAAATAAATAACAACATGCCACAGTTGGGCGTCTGAGCGACACCACATAAAGGGCTTATAAAGAAAATAAATAACAACATGCCACAGTCGGGCGTCTGAGTGACACCACATAAAGGGCTTATAAAGAAAATAAATAACAACATGTCACAGTCGGGCGTCTGAGCGACACCGCATAAAGGGCTTATAAAGAAAACAAATAACAGCATGCCATAGTCGGGCGTCTGAGGGACACCACATAAAGGGCTTATAAAGAAAATAAATATAGTGAATATCCAGGAGATAAAACCATCCCAAGGATACTCATTGTTTCAAATAATATAAAGGGGTTAGTCCATAATAAAAATAATCATAATCATCATAAGTCTCAAGTCATGATCCCAATTCTGGTTTAACAGTTTCCTCCTCCGAAGACCGACACTAAGACCGACACTTGACCCATCCCAGACTGTAGTCCTTAACCATGGACATGGCTATTCGAATAGGTTTAATCTCTGCAGAGGGTGTACTCTTTACCCACGAGTAACGGATTCCTTTAGTCCATCAGGACTAATTCCATCTACGGTCTTTTAAATGAAAACACACCTGACTTGCACACACCAGCTTAACTCACCGGTGTTTGGAATCACCCACGACACTCGTTAAGCAAAACTCTAAGTGGGGAGGCTACAACCTCGATTAGCATGGGATCACAAAATTTATACCATGCGCAAAACTGGGGAAGCTACCCCCTCGGCTACAACCGAAACACCCATGCCCCCTGACCGGATGACTGGCTTTAATCCATGGCCGTGGTACCCTCATCCCGGCCCCTCTGTACGGTGTGTGCTAGAAAGGGGTTGACAAATTACTGAACCATACTCTACTTGTTGTAGAGACGAGTGGTAGTACGAAACAAGTATGGGGGTTACTGGAACAAGACTCGATCTATGGTCGACTCAGGAGGTTTAAGTATTCCCTGCAAGATTAGCATAATGAGTATATTTCATCGAACAGACAGAATCACCACTCATCATACCCTTCATGCCATGCCGGACACACTCGTCTCGACGAGAAACTAGGGACAAGCTCGGGTCTACCCATGACAGAGACTTTCCCGTTATTCTTCTGGTAGGCACGAAAGGCATACGAGGATGATCACTATCACAATCCTGTCCATTTCCAACAGCAAGGAAATGTCCAATGAGCATTCATGCAAATGATCACATCACCACATAAAATAACGAGTACTAAGTACTGAGGTGGTGTCATAATCATGTCAAACAACGCATGCAAAATATTATGCCAGGGTTCAGAATGCTTGCCTTCAATGTGTGGAAAGGCAGGGTGCACTCCAAAACTTTTGAAAGTTTTCTTCTCTCTCTCCAAAGTCCTATTTTAAATAAATTTGAATTAACACACAAATTCAAAAAAGCACAAAAAGGTTGTTTGAAATTTTTTCAAATAAATATTAGAATAAACTAGGTTAAATTTGAGAGAGGTAGGAAAAAGAATCAATTCATATGGAGTTATCATTAAAAAGTTATAGGCAGTAAAAGCTGTGGTCAAAATCTGTTTTAAAAGAAAATAAAATAGAAAAAGAAAAATGATTCGGACTGACCACGTCGAAGGCGTATTCTAAAAATACATTTCCACTTATGCCTGCGTGGATCGACACTGAGTCACTGACAGTGGACCCGCCTGGCCCACTGGTCAGGTTTGACCAGTCCACGCGCGCGTCATCTCCTCCGGCCGAAACAGAGGCGGAGCTCCGGCGAGGCTCGCCGGTGAATGACGGCACCGTTCGGAAAACGGAGGCCATCCGCGTGCTCAGGGGATCAAGACGGTCACTCCGGGGGTTGATATGGTCTCTGGGGTGGACGGAGCTGCCGGCGGTGAGCTACACGGCGGACGGTGGTCGTCAGGCAAAGTGATTTTTCTCCCGTAATGAGTCCCGATCAAAATCGAGCAGGGGGATGGATTCACGAGGGGGAGAGGGAGTTCCTGGTGAAGATAGTGGAGAGGGGGAGGGTCTGGTGGTGCCGGAATGGCCAGGGCGGTGGCGGCGGCTGCATTTGCCGGAGACGGGGAAGAAGGCCTCCCTCCGACGATTGCAGGCTGTGAGGGTGCCATGGGGGTGGCCTGAGGTTGCCTCCGTGCTCGAATGGGTTCGGGGGCCTCCTTATATAGTGCAACAAGGTCGGTTTGCGGCGTCCGGATAAGTTCGTCGGCGAACCGCCTCCCTGTAGCGTCAGGGCGTCGTCGCAACGACGAGAGCTAGAGGACACTCGAGAGGATGAGGCTGAGATGTTCCAGGGGCAGGTGGCGAGCTGGAGAGGCTTGGGCGGCACCGACCTGGCAGAGGCGCGCTGCGGACGCCGACGTCCCGCCAAGACTCTGACGGCGGTGCTGCAGGGCACCAGGGCTGCTTGGCACGATGCGGTGAGAGGGAGAGTGCGTGGCGCGACTCTGTGGCGTGGGCAAAACCAGGGGCGCGACGTGTCGGCTCGGGCGCGGTACGTGCAAAATGCGTGCTCTGCTCGCGCCCAGAGCACCCACGGGACGTGCTCGATGAAATGCCAGGGTGTGCTAGAGGTCTCGGGTGAGGCTGGAAATCAGCAGACCTAGGTTACGAGTAGCTAGGAGTCTATTGGACATGGTGGTTAGGCCAGGGAAGCAAGATCATTGTGCAAACTAAAACTCATGTCAAATCTGGTCATGCCCATAAAGTGTTCGACAGAATGCCACATGCATCTGGGCGTTTCTTGGGGTGGTCAAAACTCCCAGAGTGGGGTCTCTTTAGATGAAAGAGAGGGTGGTGAGGTTAGTTTGTCAAAAGAGGAAACTTGCTAGTGCAAGTTTTGCAAAACTTCAATTCTAGACAGAAAGAACAGGGCATGATTGCATGCACTAGAATTGCTCCAATGAGTCCAACCTCTTGGACTTAAGGTTCTAGCAGGAAGGGCTACAAGTAGGAAAATGAATCACAGCAAAAGGAGCAAGTTAAAATATAGCTTTAGTACAATCCATCCAGTTGGACCAGAATGAAGATGAGGATGGTTCACTCAATTTTTCCAAAGAACATCACTAGGTTTTTGCAAAAGGTTGATTAATATACTCCTGTTGACATCCCAAAATTTTGGTCGAAGCTTTTAAGAAATATCTAAATAGGTTGTAGTGCAAAACTGTCCTCTGGACCAGATTTGAAAACTTGGTGTAGAACTCAAAATATCCAAGTAATGAAATATATTTTTGCATAAAAGTGATTTAAAAACATCACATGACATCTCCAAATTTTGGTGAAATTTTTAAATGAATTTATCAAATGGCTGTAGTGCAAAAGAGGCCTTGAAGCTTAGAAAAATCATTATTCAATAAATAAGGCACCAGGGAAAATAATTATGCAAATAATCCCACTGATAAAAGAATTGTTTTATTTGAGAGGGAAAAAAATAAGTCCAACAATAATTGAAAAGATCTCACTTGGGGTAAAACTCCACAAAAATAACGGGAAGAAGGGTTTTGAAATCAAAAGAAAATCCAGAAAACAAAAGTTTAAGTCTCCTGGCAAAATTTTAATTAATAAAACAAGGTTAAAAATTTTGGGGTGTCACATCCGGCGGAGCTCCGGAACAGGCCCCAAGATGGGATCTGGTGGATACAAAAAGTTGCGGCGGTGGAATTAGGTTTTTGGCTCCGTATTTGATCTGACGGGGGTATGTAGGTATATGTAGGAGGAAGGAGTACGTCGGTGGAGCAACATGGGGCCCACGAGGCAGGGGGGCGCGCCCAGGGGGGGCACCCCCACCCTCGTGACCTCCTCGGTTATTCCTTGGAGCAGTGTCCAAGTCTCCTGGATCACGTTCGGTGAGAAAATCATGTTCCCGAAGGTTTCATTCCGTTTGGACTCCGTTTGATATTCTGTTTCTTCGAAATACGGAAATAGGCAAAAAACAACAATTCTGGGTTGGACCTCCGGTTAATAGGTTAGTCCCAAAAATAATATAAAAATGGAAAATAAAGCCCAATATAGTCCAAAACAGTAGATAAAGTAGCATGGAGCAATCAAAAATTATAGATACGTTGGAGACGTATCAAGCATCCCCAAGCTTTATTCCTGCTCATCCTCGAGTAGGTAAATGATAAAAAAGAATTTTTGATGCGGAGTGATACTTTGGCATAATTTCAATGTAAATCTTCTTAATTGTGGTATGAATATTCAGATCCGAAAGATTCAAGTTCATATTAACATAAAAGTAATAATACTTCAAGCGTACTAATCAAAGCAATCATGTCTTCTGAAAATAGCATGGTTAAAGAAAGTTATCCCTACAAAATCATATAGTCTGGCTATGCTCTATCTTCATCACACAAAGTATTTAATCATGCACAACCCCGATGACGAGCCAAGAAATTGTTTCATACTTTAATAATCTCAAACTTTTTCAACTTTCACGCAATACATGAGCGTGGGCCATGGACATAGCACTATAGGTGGAATAGAATGGTGGTTGTGGAGAAGACAAAAAAGGAGAAGATAGTCTCACATCAACTAGGCATATCAATGGGCTATGGAGATACCCATCAATAGATATTGATGTGAGTGAGTAGGGATTGCCATGCAACTGATGCACTAGAGCTGTAAGTATATGAAAGCCCAACAAAAGAAACTAAGTGGGTGTGCATACAACTTGCTTGCTCACGAAGACCTAGGGCACTTTTGAGGAAGCCCATCATTGGAATATACAAGCCAAGTTCTATAATGAAAAATTCCCACTAGTATATGAAAGTGACAACATATGAGACTCTCTATCATGAAGATCATGGTGCTACTTTGAAGCACAAGTGTGGTAAAAGGATAGTAGCATTGTCCCTTTTCTCTTTTTCTCTCATTTTTTATTTTTATTTTGGTGGGTTTCTTTGGCCTCTTTTTTTTGGAGCTTCTTTGGCCTCTTTTATTTTTTATAAAGTACAGAGTCTCATCCCGACTTATGGGGGAATCATAGTCTCCATCATCCTTTCCTCACTGGGACAATGCTCTAATAATGATGATCATCACACTTTTATTTTTTTCTTACAACTCAACAATTACAACTCGATACTAGAACAAAATATGACTCTATATGAATGCCTCAGGCGGTGTACCGGGATATGCAATGAATCCAGAGTGACATGTATGAAAGAATTATGAACGGTGGCTTTGCCACAAATACAATGTCAACTACATGTTCATGCAAAAAGCAATATGACAAAAGTAATGTGTGTCATATGAACGGAACGGTGGAAAGTTGCATGGCAATATATCTCGGAATGGCTATGGAAATGCCATGATAGGTAGGTATGGTGGCTGTTTTGAGGAAGGTATATGGTGGGTGTATGATACCGGCAAAAAGTGTGTGGTATTAGAGAGGCTAGCAATGGTGTAAGGGTGAGAGTGCGTATAATCCTTGGACTCAACATTAATCAAAAGAACTCATGCACTTGTTGCAAAAATTTAGAAGTCATCAAAAACCAAAGCACTAAACGCATACTCCTAGGGGGATAGATTGGTAGGAAATGACCATCGCTCGTCCCTGACTGCCACTCATAAGGAAGACAATTAATAAATAAAATTGTGCTCCGACTTCATCACAAAGCGGTTCACCATATGTGCATGCTACGGGAATCACAAACTTCAACACAAGCATTCTTTAAATTCATAATCACCCTAACTAGCATTGCTTTGATATTATCACCTCCATATCTCAAAACAATTATCTAGCATCAAACTTATCTTAGTATTCAACACACTCAAAAGAAAGTTTCACATATCTTGAATACCAAGTATATTATCTTTAAGCAAATTACCATGCTATTAACAACTCTTAAAATAATCTAAGTGAAGCATTAGAGATCAATAGTTTCTTTAAAACAAATCCACCACCATGCTCTAAAAGATCTAAGTGGAGTACTAGAGCAAAAATTATTACGCTCAAAAGATATAAGTGAAGCACTATGAGCAAAACTATCAGGCTCAAAAGATATAAGTGAAGCACATAGAGTATTCTAGCAAATTCCAAATCATGTATGGCTCTCTCAAAAGGTGTGTACATCAAGGATGATTGTGGTAAACTAACAAGCAAAGATACAAATAATACAAGACGCTCCAAGCAAAACACATAACATGTGGTGAATAAAAATATAGCTCCAAGTAAATTACCGATGGAAGTAGACGAAAGAGGGGATGCCTTCTGGGGCATCCCCAAGCTTTGAATTTTTGGTGTCCTTGGATTATCTTGGGGGTGCCATGGGAATCCCCAAGCTTAGGCTCTTGCCACTCTTTGTTCCATAATCCATCAAAAGAATTCACCCAAAACTTGAAAACATCACAACACAAAACTCAATAGAAATCTCCTGAGCTCCGTTAGTGAAAGAAAACAAAATACTACTTTAAGGTACTGTAATGAACTCATTATTTATTTATATTAGTGTTAAACCTACTGTATTCCAACTTCCTTATGGTTTATAAACTAATTTATTAGCCATAGATGCACTGAAATAAGCAAACAACACACGAAAAACAGAATCTGTCAAAAAGAGAACAGTCTGTAGCAATCTGTAACTAACGCAAAATTCTGGAACTCTAAAACTTCTAAAAAAAATGGACGTACTCGAAAATTTGTTTATTGATCAGCAGCAAAAATAATCAATGCAAAATAACGTTTCTGTGATTTATTGAAGTTTTTCTCGTGAGCGCAAAGTTTCTGTTTTTCAGCAGAATCAAATCAACTATCATCATAGCTTATCCTATAGGTTCTACTTGGCACAAGCACTAATTAAAACATAAAAACACATCTAAACAGAAAGTAGAAATAAAATTTAACACTAAACAGGAACAAAAACAAAAAATAAAAAATAAAATTGGGTTGCCTCCCAACAAGCGCTATCGTTTAACGCCCCTAGCTAGGCATAAAAGCAAGGATAGATCTAGGTTTTGCCATATTTGGTAGGCAATTCTTCAATGATGCATCTATCCTTTTTAGAACTTTCTTTCTTTCCAGTAATTATCAAACTCTTAGGCTCAAGATTGAAAAATTCACTCATAGCAATAGGTTCCATAATGATGGCAAAAAGATTGGGATGAACACTTATAGATTTAAGATCCACAGTTTCCTTACTAGACGATTCATCCTTACTCTTAGGAACATAAATAATCTTAGGTTTTTTAGTAGACGAACTTGAAGTGTTTTGAATGGAGGAGAGAGATTCCCAAGTTGGTAATGAAACCCTCTAGCTTATCGATTCTTCTGGAATCTAGATTTATTCTCTCGTTAACTATGGGTTCTTTTTCTTTAATATTTTTCAAAGTCGTTCCTACCTTAGATCCATATTGGGTAATTTGATTATGGATCTTTTTATCAAGATTTTCAATTGATTCAATGGTAGAAACTTTATTCTCAATAATTTCAAGTCTTTGCATAACATGCTCCAAAGTTAACATAGTTCCATTAATCAAAGGATGTGGTGAGCCAAATAAATCTATTAAAGCATTGTAAGAATCAAAAGTATGGATACCCAAGAAGTTCCCTCCGGTAATGGTATCAAGGATATATCTAAACCAAGGATTAGCACCTACATAAAAATTATGAAGAAGAACCGAAGTAGATTGCTTCCTGGTAGATCTATTTTGAGCATTGCAAATTCTATACCAAGCGTCTTTTAGATTTTATCCCTCCCTTTGCTTAAAATTTAAAACTTCATTCTCAGGAGATAAAGGAGAAGATAGGAGTCTAGTCATAATGACAAGGTGAACGAACTAACACACGAGCAAGCAAAAAGGCAAACGAGAAAAAGGCAAAAGGAAAAGAGAGGAGGATATTGGGAAAGAGAGGGCGAATAAAACGGCAAGGGTGAAGTGGGGGAGAGGAAAACGAGAGGCAAATAATGTAATGCGAGAGATAGTGATTGTGATGAGTACTTGGTATGGTTGACTTTTGCGCAAACTCCCCGGCAACGGCGCCAGAAATTCTTCTTGCTACCTCTTGAGCACTGCGTTGGATTTCCCCGAAGAGGAGAGGATGATGCAGTAAAGTAGCGTAAGTATTTCCCTCAGTTTTTGAGAACCAAGGTATCAATCCAGTAGGAGATCACGCACGAGTCCCTCGTACCTACACAAAACGAGAGCTACTCGCAACCAACGCGATTAGGGGTTGTCAATTCCTTCACGGTCACTTATGAGGGTGAGATCTGATAGAGATGATAAATAATATTTTTGGTATTTTTGATATAGAGATGCAAAGTAAAAAGTAAAAGGCAAAGTAAAAAACAAAGCAAGTAAATAAGTAATAGAGATTGATATGATGAGAATAGACCCGGGGGCCATAGGTTTCACTAGTGGCTTCTCTCAAGAGCATAAATATTCTACGGTGGGTGAACAAATTACCGTTGAGCAATTGATAGAAAAGCGAATAATTATGATGTTATCTAGGTATGATCATGTGTATAGGCTTCACATCCGAGACAAGTAGATCGAAACGATTCTGCATCTACTACTATTACTCCACTCATCAACCGCTATCCAGCATGCATCTAGAGTATTAAGTTAAAAACAGAGTAACGCCTTAAGCAAGATGACATGATGTAGAGGGATAAATTCATGCAATATGATAAAAACCCCATCTTGTTATCCTCGATGGGAACAATACAATACGTGCCTTGCTGCCCCTGCTGTCACTGGGTAAGGACACCGCAAGATTGAACCCAAAGCTAAACACTTCTCCCATTGCAAGAACTACCAATCTAGTTGGCCAAACCAAACGGATAATTTGAAGAGACTTGCAATGATAACTCAATCATACATAAAAGAATTCAGAAAAGATTCAAATATTATTCATAGATAAGCTGGATCATAAACCCACAATTCATCGGTCTCAACAAACACACCGCAAAAAGAAGATTACATCAAATAGATCTCCACAAAAGAGGGGGAGAACATTGTATTGAGATCCAAAAAGAGAGAAGAAGCCATCTAGCTACTAGCTATGGACCCGAAGGTCTGAAGTAAACTACTCACACTTCATCGGAGAGGCTATGGTGTTGATGTAGAAGCCCTCTATGGTAGATGCCCCCTCCGGCGGAGCTCCGGAACAGGCCTCAAGATGGGATCTCGTGGATACAAAAAGTTGCGGTGGTGGAATTAGGTTTTTGGCTCCGTATTTGATCTGACGGGGGTACGTAGGTATATGTAGGAGGAAGGAGTACGTCGGTGGAGCAACAGGGGGCCCATGAGGCAGGGGCGCGCCCAGGGGGGGCGCCCCCACCCTCATGACCTCCTCGGTTATTCCTTGGAGCAGGGTCCAAGTTTCCTGGATCACGTTTGGTGAGAAAATCACGTTCCCGAAGGTTTCATTCCGTTTGGACTCCGTTTGATATTCTGTTTCTTCGAAATACTGAAATAGGCAAAAAACAACAATTCTGGGCTGGGCCTCCGGTTAACAGGTTAGTCCCAAAAATAATATAAAAGTGGAAAATAAAGCCCAATATAGTCCAAAACAGTAGATAAAGTAGCTTGGAGCAATCAAAAATTATAGATAAGTTGGAGACGTATCACTCTGCATGTCAATGTCAAGGTCAGTTGATTTCTGACTGATCTCTCAATTTGATTTTAGCCTTGCTATGGTGTGGTAGTTGTAACTGTTGCTTCATTGTCCGTAGGATGTCCCTGGATGAGCGTTTTGGAACATTTATGTGCATCTATCATGAGTCTGCATTTTGCGTCCAATCACCCACTGGGTGTTTTGACTTAGTGTTGAATGGTCCTTCTACTTGAGTTGACCAAGTTGAGTCGAGTGTATCTCTGAACCAGTGGGGGCACGCAAAGTGCACCCACTGGGTGTAGTCCCCGAGACCACCATCGGATATTTGATGTGGCGGGGGTCTTTGTCGAATGTCACTTCATTGTTCTTTCACTCGGTTGAATAGCTTGATCCGAGTGGAAACTAGACCAGTGGGGGCACGCAGAGTGCACACACTGGGTGTAGTCCCCGAGACCGCGGTCGACTGCTGGCAGTCGGCTGGGGTCTGAGAATCTCTTTTTTTGTTGCATACTCATGCTGGGCACACCATGCTGAGTGGAAAACTGGACCAGTGGGGCCACGCCAAGTGCTCCACTGGGTGTAGTCCCCGAGACTACTGTTGAATGTTTGATTCGACAATAGTCTTAGAGCAATTTTCGCTGTGATTGACCTTTGTTTCTATCGACTGACACATCTTATTTGCTGACCGCAGATATCTTGTGATCTTGGAGCCCAATTTGCTGAATTGGAGAGGAAACAGATCGGCCTCAACCTCGGCCTAGAGTTGGCCAAGAATAATCTCCAGAAGGCCCAGGAAGAGGCAGCTACCATGGGAGGTAATAATTCGTCGACTGTCCACCTTATGACTTTTTTTCTTTTAGTCTCTTGAACCGTGTGACTCCACTCGAATAGATGTGCATAGTGAAAACCATCAACTCCAAGCTCGTCTGAAGAATGATATTTCTTTAGAGAAAATGAAGCAGGCTCTAGAGAAGAAGGATCAAGACCTTGCCACAACACAAAAGGAGGCGCGAGAGAAAACAACACTTGCCGATAAGAAGCTGGCCTCAGTCAACAAGTTGGAAGAGGAGAACTCCAAGCTGAAGACCGCTATTACTGAAGCCAACAAGGAGGTTGTGAGGCTGAAGAAGGACAAGGATACCTTGATGGACAAGGTTGGAAATCTCACGACGAAGAAGGGCAAACTGGAGGCTTATCTGGGACGGCTTGCTAAGAAACTGATCCTGAAGCTTGAAGGTACTTCCTCTCATCCGACTGATTTGCCATTGTTGACTCATTATTTAACTGTCGACTCACCGCTTTTCCGACTGTTCAGAACTCTATCCAGACTTTGAAGCAAAGACTAGGCGGATCGAGACAGGTCTTGACCCCATAAACTCTCCTGTCAAAGATGACGTCGCGATGAACGTGCTGTGATTGGAGTCTCGTCTGGACAGTGCTGTGGATTATCTTGCTCGTCTGAAGGTGGCGATGTCGCGGATTGACACTGACCTTTGGCCCCGAGCGGAATTCCAGAATGATCTCGAGTCTCTGATGACTCGACCAAATGAAATCCCCGGTCGAGTGCAAGAGTGGAAAAAGTCGTCTGCTCGCTGTGGCGCCGATGTTGCTCTGTCGTTGGTCCGAGTCCACTGCAAGGATGTCAGATAAGACAAGCTGGCGTCTCTCAAGGTTGCCAACACCAAGAAGCTCAACTTCCAGTCCTTCATGGACACCTTCATCGACACCGCTACTCATATCGCAGACAACATTGACCTTGACAGCTTCATCGAGTCGGCAAGTCCTCCTCCCCGGGAGTGAACAAACATTACGCCCCAACTTTATTTGCCTCGGAATGCCGAGTTGTTTTGTAACCATTAAAATCTTTCAAGCCTGATGCTTGAGTACTTCTGCCCGTTGTGGTTCTAAACTTTTGCGGGATTTATCTAAACTTGGTTTTCTTTGAATATGATATCTTTGCGTTTATCGCTTTTGGATGTTTTTTAAATTCTGAATGGAACTTGATCCTTCCACTCTTCGTCGAGTGGCTCTGACGATGTGATCGATCGACACCTCGTCATCCTTGCGGATCAGGATGGAGCGTACATTGTACTTGTGACGCAGCTCTGACGATGTGTTCAGTTGACACCTCGTCGTCCTTGCGGATCGGGATGGATCATACGTTGTACTTGTGACACAGTTCTGACGATGTGTTCAGTCGACACCTCGTCGTCCTTGCAGATTGGGATGGAGCATACGTTGTACTTGTGGTGTAGCTCAGAGGATCTTTGTGACTTAGGCGAGTATGGGGTCACGGCTAAGCCCCTGAGTGGGAGGGCTACTCTCCACTCGGAGTGTTTTTTTAACTTAGGCAACTATGGGGTCGCAGCTAAGCCCCCGAGTGGGAGGACTGCTCTGCACTCGGAATGTTGTTTAACTTAGGCGAGTACGAGGTCACAGCTAAGCCCCCGAGTGGGAGGATTGCTCTCCACTTGGAATGTTTTTAACTTAGGCGAGTACGGGGTCGCAGCTAAGCCCCTGAATGGGAGGATTCCTCTCCACTGGGAGTGTTTTTAACTTAGGCGAGTACGGGGTCGCAGCTAAGCCCTCGAGTGGGAGGATTGCTCTCCACTCAGAGTGTTTTTTTAACTTAGGCGAGTACGGGGTCGCAGCTAAGCCCCCCGGTGGGAGGATTGCTCTCCACTTGGAGTGTTTTTTAACTTAGGCGATTATGGGGTCACAGCTAAGCCATCGAGTGGGAGGATTGCTCTCCACTCGGAGTGTTTTTTAACTTAGGCGAGTACAGGGTCGCAGCTAAGCCCCCGAGTGGGAGGATTTCTCTCCACTCAGAGTGTTTTTTAACTTAGGCAAGTACGGGGTCGCAGCTAAGCCTCCGAGTGGGAGGATTGCTCTCCACTCGGAGTGTTTTTTAACTTAGCCGAGTACGGGGTCGTAGCTAAGCCCCCGAGTGGGAGGATTGCTCTCCATTCGGAGTGTTACTTAACTTAGGCGAGTACGGGGTCACAGCTAAGCCCACGAGTGGGAGTATTGCTCACCAGAGTGTTTTTTTAACTTAGGGGAGTACGGGGTCGCAGCTAAGCCCCTGAGTGGGAGGATTGCTCTTCACTCGGAGTGTTTTTTCACTTAGGCGAGTACGAGGTCACAGCTAAGCCCCCAAGTGGGAGGATTGCTCTCCACTCGGAGTGTTTTTTAACTTAGGTGAGTACGGGGTCGCAGCTAAGCCACCGAGTGGGAGGATTGCTCTCCACTCAAAGTGTTTTTTAACTTAGGTGAATCAGGTTCGCGGCTAAGCCACCCACTGGGGGATTCGGACACAAATGATTATGGGAAATCAATCATTAAGATACTACAAAAATCTTGTCTTTTGTAAGCAAGCTGAAGGACTCTTATTACAACTCGTCGATCCGAGTGGTTTAGGTATAAAAATGGCGAAGCAGCTCTGCTCTCCACGCGCGTGGCTCGTCCATTTTCTTGGCTATGTTGTAGATGTGGTACGCTCCATTGTGAAGCACCTTGGTGATGATGAAGGGACCTTCCTAGGCTGGAGCGAGCTTGTGAGGCCGTTTTTGATCCACTCTGAGCACAAGGTCTCCTTCCTGGAACGCTCGACCTTTGACATTACGAGCATGGAATCAACGCAGATCTTGCTGATAGATGGTCGACCGGATCAGAGCCATCTCATGTTCCTCTTCTAGGAGATCAACTGCGTCTTGGCGTGCCTGTTCTGCTTAAGCTTCTAAGAAGAGTTCCACTCGGGGAGCGTTGTGCAGCAAGTCACTCGGAAGCACAGCCTCAGTGCCATACACCAAGAAGAAAGGGGTTCGGTCAGTCGATCGGTTCGGCATCGTTCTTAGACCCCATAGGACGGATGGTAACTTAGTCACCCAAGCTCCGGCAGCGTGCTTGAGGTCGCGCATCAGTCGGGGTTTCAACCCTCGAAGGATCAAACCATTCACCCTTTCTGCTTGCCCATTCGATTGCGGGTGGGCAACAGACGCGTAGTCAACCCGAGTGCCTTGGGAAGCATAGCACACTTTAAACTCTTCAGAATCAAAATTGGAGCCTTATCTGTGATAATGATGTGAGGGACTCCATATCTGAATATTAACTCCCTGATGAAACTGACTGCAGTGCTTGAGTCAAGGTTTTTGATAGGCTTGGCTTAGATCCATTTGGTGAACTTGTCTACTGCCATGAGCAAATGAGTGAAACCACTTCTGCCAATCTTGAAGGGTCCAACCATATTCAACCCCCAGAATACAAATGACCAAACGAGTGGAATAGTCTTCAAGGCAGACGCAGGCTTGTGAGACATGTTCGAGTAGAACTGACAACCTGCACACTTGTCGATTATATCCTTTGACATCTCATTTGCACGAGGCCAATAGAATCCCGCTTGGTATGCTTTGGCCATGATGGTCCGAGAGGACGCATGGTGACCACAGGTCCCCGAGTGGATATCATTTAGGATCATTTGACCTTCTTCTGGGGTGATGCATCTTTGAGCCACTCCTATGATACTTTCTCTGTAAAGCTTTGCTTTTATCAGGGTGAAAGCTATCGATCGACGGACTATCTGGCGGGCCTCATCCTCATCTTCTGGGGGTTCCTGCCTGAGCAGGTACACGATGTATGGCACCGTCCAATCGGGCGTGATCACTAAGACTTCCATGATTAGGTCGACCACAGCTAGGACTTCAATCTCAGTCAGATTGGTTGAACTTATCGGTTGTGGGGGCTCTTCCTTGAAGGGATCTTCTTGTACTGACGGGGTGTGGAGATGCTCCAAGAACACATTTGCTGGGGATAGACTTCTGAGTGCAACCTATCTTCGCCAGATCATCAGCAGCTTGATTCTTGATTCTGGGTATGTGGTGGAGCTCTAACCCCTCAAACTTCTTCTCCAACTTTCTTACCGCGTTGCAATAACCAGTCATTGTTGGATTCCTGATGTACCACTCCTTAATTACTTGATTAACCACTAAGTCTGAGTCGCCATAGACCATCAAGCGCCGGACGCCAAGTGAAATGGCCATACGCAACCCATACAACAGTGCTTCGTACTCAGCTTCATTGTTTGAAGAATCAAAGTGAATCTGGAGGACATAACTGAGCTTGTATCCTCTTGGGTACACTAAAACCACTCCTGCACTAGAGCAATTCAACATCTTGGATCCATCAAAGAACATAGTCTAATGTTCCGACTGAATCTAAGTCGGCGGCTGCTATTCAATCCACTCTGCGAGGAAATCTGCTATTGTTTGAGACTCGATGGCTTTCTTTGCCTCAAAATTGATATCTAAAGGAAGGAGTTCAATCGTACACTTTGCCACTCAACCAGTTGCATCTCTATTATTAAGAATTTCTAACAATGGAGCGTCGCTGACGACTGAAACCGAGTGGTATGAGAAGTAGTGTGCAACTTTCTTCATGGCCAGGTAAATTCCATAAACAAGCTTCTGATAATGAGGATATCTCTGCTTGGACGGGGTCAAGACTTCTGAAATGTAATACACAGGGCGTTGAACTTTGAAGGCTTTGCCTTCTTCTTCCCGCTCGACCATGAGCACTGTGCTGACAACATGTCCAGTGGCTGCGATGTAAAGCAGTAAAGACTCCTTGCTGACTGGAGCGGCAAGCACCGGCTGGGTGGAAAGCAGGGCTTTGAGCTCTTCAAATGCTGCCTCAGCTTCATTATTCCACTCGAACTTGTCAGACTTCTTCATCAGTCGGTAAAGAGGCATTGCCTTTTCACCGAGGCATGAGATGAATCGACTCAATGCAGCCAAACAACTAGTAAGCTTTTGAACATCGTGCACGTGCACAGGGAGCTTCATTCGGAGGATTGTGCCAATCTTTTCTGGATTTGCATTGATCCCTCGTTCGGAAACGAGGAAACCGAGTAACTTTCTGCCCGGGACCCGAATGTGCACTTTGATGGATTGAGCTTGATATCATATCTTCCTAAGTTGTCAAAGGTTTCAACGAGGTCAGTCAGTAGGTCGGAACCTTTGTGTGACTTAACCACTATGCCATCCATGTATGCTTCCACATTCCAACTGATTTGAGTGAGCAGGCACTTCTTAATCATGCGCATGAATGTGGCACCAGCATTCTTGAGGCCAAAGGGCATAGTAACATAGCAAAAACACCCAAATGGGGTGATGAAAGCTGTCTTTATCTCGTCGGGTCCCTAGAGTCGGATCTGGTGGTACCCGGAATAAGCGTCCAAAAAGGACAATCGCTCACATCCCACAGTTGAGTCGACTATCTGGTCGATACGGGGCCGAGGAAAATGATCTTTCGGGCAGGCCCGATTGATGTGCTTGAAATCAATACACATTCGAAGTGATTTATCTTTCTTGGGGGCCATAACGACATTGGCGAGCCACTCGGAGTGGTATATCTCGCGGATGAACTCGACAGCCAGAAGCCGAGCCACCTCCTCGCCAATCGCCTTTCTCTTCTCAGCAGTGGACCAACGGAGATGCTCTTTAACGGGTTTGGCCTTTGAGTCGACTTGCAAATGGTGCTCAGCCAGTCCCCTGGGTACACTTGGCATGTCAGATGGCTTCCATGCAAAGATGTCCCAATTCTCACGAAGGAACTGGATGAGCGCTTCTTCCTATTTGCTGTCGAGTGTTGTTGAGATATGGGTCAGAGCAGGATTGGGGTCGGTCAGGTGAATGTGAACCGGATTTGTCTCGCCGATCGACTAAAATGCAGACTCCGAGGCAGGCCTCTTGGCACGTAGAAAATCACTCGGATCTGCATTCTTCTGGTATTCTTCAAACTCTACCGCTGCCATTTGCTCATTGCCGATCTTTGAACCATTCTGGAGACAATCTTCTTCTCTCTACCAGCTTCCAGTGACCGTGATCACGCCTTTGGGGCAAGGCATCTTCAACTTGAGGTATACATAGCACGGTCGAGGCATGAAACTAGCATAAGCAGGTCTGCCTAGAATGGCATGATAGGCACTATCAAAATCCACTACCTCAAACGTCAACTTTTCCTTGCGGTAATTCAGGGAATCACCAAAAACCACATCAAGGGTGATCTGACCGAGTGAATCGGCTTTCTTTGTTGGGAAGATACCATGGAATCTCATGTTGCTTTCACTGAGTTTGGACATCAGAATGCCCATCCCTTGGAGGGCCTGAGCGTACAATATATTTAGTCCACTTCCACCATCCATCAAAACCTTGGTCAGTCGGGTGCCTCCAACGACTGGGTCGACCACCAATGCTTGCCGCTCAGGGGTAGCAACGTGTGGCGGGTGGTCGGACTGGTCGAATGTAATAAGGGCTTTTGACCACTTCAAATATCTTAGCGTTGTCGGAGCAACCATGTTCACCTCTCTGTTAATAACTTTTAGTTGAATTTTTCTCTCGAGGTGGCATTAACATTGGGGTAACCACCATCTTCCTCTTTGTCTTCCTCCTTATCAGACTCCTTGTCCTTGTCACTGGGTTGGCTCTCTCAGAAGCTCTGAATCAGGAGTTGACACTGTCGAGTGGTATGTTTGGGGAGAATCAGGTTCCCTCTTCATCCTTTTTTGTGTGTATATGACATGGCAAATCAAACACATCATTTCCTGCTTGATCCTTCACTTTTTTAGGAATCCAAGGCCCCTTGGGCTTCCCTTTGAACTTCCCCTGGTTCAAAACTGCTGCTTCGGCAGGGCCCACAGCCTTAGCTTTTTGCTTATGCTTCCGACTAGAGTTTCCTCCTCCGGTGTCCTGGGCGACTGGTCTGTTCTTGCTGCCCCGGAGTCGGCCCACTTCTTTGCCGTTAGCGTACTTGGTGGCAATATCCATCATCCGAGCCAGAGACATGTCTCCGGTCCGACCGAACTTTAGATTGAGCTCTCTATAGCGAACGCCTTCTTTAAAGGCACAAACTGGTTGGTGATCCGATACATTCTCCACTGTGTGGTGAAGAGTAATTTCTACGTCTTGACCTAGCGTTGGTTTTCCCCGAAGAGGAGAGGGTGATGCAGCAAAGTGTAGCGTAAGTATTTCCCTCAGTTTTGAGAACCAAGGTATCAATCCAGTAGGAGGCTCCTCAAAAGTCCCACGCACCTACACAAACAAACTGAGAACTCGCAACCAACGCAATAAAGGGGTTGTCAATCCCTTCACGGTCACTTACGAAAGTGAGATCTGATAAAGAGATAATAATATTTTTGGTATTTTGTGATATAGATGCAGAAAAGTAAAGATGCAAATAAAAGTAGATTGAAAGCAAATATGATAAGAGATAGACCCAGGGGCCATAGGTTTCACTAGAGGCTTCTCCCGAGAGCATAAGTATTATGGTGGGTGAACAAATTACTGTCGAGCAATTGATAGAAAAGCGAATAATTATGACGTTATCTAGGCATGATCATGTATATAGGCATCACGTCCATAACAAGTAGACCGACTCCTGCCTGCATCTACTACTATTACTCCACACATCGACCGAATCCTGCCTACATCTAGAGTATTAAGTTCATAAGAACAGAGTAACGCTTTAAGCAAGATGACATGATGTAGAGGGATAAACACATGCAATATGATATAAACCCCATCTTGTTATCCTCGATGGCAACAATGCAATACGTGTCTTGCAACCCTTTCTGTCACTGGGTAAGATCACTGCAAGATTGAACCCAAAGCTAAACACTTCTCCCATGGCAAGAAAGATCAATCTAGTAGGCCAAACCAAACTGATAATTTGAAGAGACTTGTAAAGATAACTCAATCATACATAAAAGAATTCAGAGAAGATTCCAATATTATTCATAGATAAACTTGATCATAAACCTACAATTCATCGGATCTCGACAAACACACCGCAAAAAGAGATTACACGAATAGATCTCCACAAGAGAGGGGGAGAACATTGTATTGAGATCCAAAAAGAGAGAAGAAGCCATCTAGCTAATAACTATGGACCCGTAGGTCTGTGGTAAACTACTCACAACTCATTGGAGAGGCTATGGTGTTGATGTAGAAGCCCTCCATGGTCGATTCCCCCTCCGGTAGAGTGCCGGCGAAGGCTCCAAGATGAGATCTCGCGGATACAGAAGGTTACAGCGGTGGAAATTGTGTTTCGTGGTGCTCTTGGATGTTTTCGGGGTCTGTGGACATATATAGGAGGAAGAAGTACGTCAGTGGACGCCGGAGGGGCCCACGAGACAGGGGAGCGCGCCCTATAGGGGGGGCGCCCTCCTATCTTGTGGGGCCCTCGGAGCTTTCTTGACTTGCACTCCAGGCTCTCTGGATCAGATTTGTTCCAAAAATAACGCTCCCGAAGGTTTTATTCCGTTTGGACTCCATTTGATATTCCTTTTCTTCGAAATACGGAAATAGGCAAAAAAAACCAGCAATATGGGCTGGGCCTCCGATTAGTAGGTTAGTCCCAAAAATGATATAATGTGTAGAATAACGCCCATAAACATCCAAAAAGGGTAATATAATAGCATGGAACAATAAAAATTATAGATACGTTGGAGACGTATCAAGCATCGCCAAGCTTAATTCCTGCTCGTCCTCGAGTAGGTAAATGATAGAAAGAGAATTTTTGATGTGGAAATCTACCTAGCATAATTCATAATGTAGTTTTCTTTCATTGTGGCATGAATGTTCAGATCCAAAATAATACAAAATAAAAGTTCATAGTGACATGAGAAATAGTAATACTTCAAGCATACTAATCAAGGTAATCATGTCTTCTCAAAATAACATGGCTAAAGAAAGTTATCCCTACAAAATCATATAGTCTGGCTATGCTTCATCTTCATCACACAAAGTATTTAATCATGCACAACCCCGATGACGAGCCAAGCAATTGTTTCATACTTTAATAATCTCAAACTCTTTCAACTTTCACGCAATACATGAGCGTGAGCCATGGACATAGCACTATATGTGGAATAGAACGGTGGTTGTGGAGAAGACAAAAAGGAGAATATAGTCTCACATCAACTATGCGTATCAACGGACTATGGAGATGCCCATTAATAGATATCAATGTGAGTGAGTAGGGATTGCCATGCAACAGATGCACTAGAGCTATAAATATATGAAAGCTCAATAAAAGAAACTAAGTGGGTGTGAATCCAACTCGCTTGCTCACGAAGACCTAGGGCACTTTTGAGGAAGCCCATCATTGGAATATACAAGCCAAGTTCTATAATGAAAAATTCCCACTAGTATATGAAAGTGACAACATATGAGACTCTCTATCATGAAGATCATGGTGCTATTTTGAAGCACAAGTGTGGAAAAAGAGATAGTAGCATTGTCCCTTCTCTCTTTTTCTCCTTTTTTCTTTTTTTTCTTTTTCTTTTTCTCTTTTTTTTTCTTTCTTTGGCCTTTTCCTTTTTTTCTTTTGGGCCTTTCTCTTTTTTCTTTTCTTTTTCTCTTTTCCTTCTTCTTTTTTTGTAAAGTCCGAAGTCTCATCCCGACTTGTGGGGGAATCATAGCCTTCATCATCCTTTCCTCACGAGGACAATGCTCTAATAATGAAGATCATCACACTTTTATGGATTTACAACTCAAAGCTAGAACAAGATATGACTCTATATGAATGCCTCCGGCGGTGTAGCGGGATATGCAATGACTCAAGAGCGACATGTATGAAAACTATGAAGGTGGCTTTGCCACAAATACGATGTCAACTACATGATCATGCAAAGAGCAATATGACAAAAGTAATGTGTGTCATATGAACGGAACGGTCGAAAGTTGCATGGCAATATATCTCGGAACGGCTATGGAAATGCCATAATAGGTAGGTGTGGTGGCTGTTTTGAGGAAGAATTATGGTGGGTGTATGGTACCGGCGAAAATTGCGCGGCACAAAAGAGGCTAGCAATGGTGGAAGGGTGAAAGGGTGCGTATAATCCATGGACTCAACATTAATCAAAAGAACTCATATACTTGTTGCAAAAATTTAGAAGTCATCAAAAATCAAAGCACTACGCACATGCTCCTAGGGGGATAGATTGGTAGGAAAAGACCATCGCTCGTCCCCGACTGCCACTCATAAGGAAGACAATCAATAAATAAAATTGTGCTCCAACTTCATCACAAAGCGGTTCACCATGTGTGCATGCTATGGGAATCAGAAACTTCAACACAAGCATTCTTTAAATTCATAATCACCCAACTAGCATAACTTTAATATTACTACCTCCATATCTCAAAACAATTATCAAGTATCAAGTTGATCATAGCATCCAATTCACTTCCTATGATAGTTTTTATTATACCCAACTTGGATGCTCATCATTCTAGGACCAACTTTGTAACAATAGCAAATACCATGCTGTTATAAAAGACTCTCAAAATGATATAAGTGAAGCATGAGAGACTAGCAATTTCTTGAAAATTAAGACACCACCGTCGTGCTCTAAAAGATATAAGTGAAGCACTAGAGCAAAAACTATCAAGCTCAAAAGATATAAGTGAAGCACATAGAGTATTCTAACAAATTCTAATCAAATAGGCTTCTCCCATGAGGTGTGTACAGCAAGGATGATTGTAGTAAACTAACAAGCAAAGACTAATATAATACACGATGCTCCAAGCAAAACACATATCATGTGGCGAATAAAAATATAGCTCCAAGTAAATTACCAATGAACGAAGACGAAAGAGGGGATGCCTTCCCGGGGCATCCCCAAGCTTAGGCTTTTGGCTACTCTTGAATATCTTGTGGTGCCATGGGCATCCACAAGCTTAGGCTCTTGCCACCCTTTATTCCATAGTCCATAAAGGCTTTACCCAAAACTTGAAAACTTCACAACACAAAACTCAACAGGAAATCTTATAAGCTCCGTTAGTGAAAGAAAACAAAACCACCACATAAGGTACTGCAATGAACTCATTCTTTATTTATTTTGGTATTAAACCTACTGTATTCCAACTTCCTTATGGTTTATAAACTAATTTATTAGCCATAGATGCATTGAAATAAGCAAACAACACACGAAAAACAGAATCTGTCAAAAACAGAACAGTCTGTAGAAATCTGTAACTAACGCAAACTTCTGTAACTCTAAAACTCCTACCAAAATAGGACGTATTGGAAAATTTGTATATTGATCAGCAGCAAAAAGAATCAATGCAAAAGCACGTTTCTGTGATTTATTGAATTTTTTTTCGTGAGCGCAAAGTTTCTATTTTCCAGCAGAATCAAATCAACTATCATCGTAGTTTATCCTATAGGTTCTACTTGGCACAAACACTAAGCAAAATATAAAAACACATCTAAACAGAAAGTAGATGCAAGATTTATTCCTAAACAGGAGCAAAAACAAAAAACATAAAGAAAAATTGGGTTGCCTCCCAACTAGCGCTATCGTTTAACGCCCCTAGCTAGGCATAAAAGCAAGGATAGATCTAACTAGTGCCATCTTTGGCACTTGATTCATAAGTAGCACGCATGATAGATTCATAAGGTAATTTGACTATCTTTCTTGGAAAGTGCACCATGCCTTTCTTTAAGGGTCGCGCTAACTGCCACACGTGTGGCAGGAAGGGAGACGCACCACACGTCTCTAATGTAAACAGATTGCCACGTCATCGCATGCATGCATGCAAGAATCTTTTTGGATTTTCAGTTTTTAAAATGTTTTATCTCTTAAACGAAAAATCTGATTGAAAATCCGTTTTCACCATTAAATCCCTCGCGGTGAGATCTTCGAAACTAGATCCCATGTTGATATGTTTTGATGAATTTTTTTTTGGATTAAAAGTTGCCATGTCTATTGCTTATGAATTGCCATGATGTTTACACTGAAGTTGCCATGATATGTTTCAGCTATTTTCTTCTACATTTAAAAGTAAATTTGACATTTATAAAACGGGGAATTAAGAAACTAGACTTGCCATGAACCATAAACTAAAATTGCCATGATACATGTACGTAAAATTGCCATGGTTCATACAAAAAACAATTTTCATGGTCAAAGTACTGGAGTTGCCATCATCAAAATACTAAAATTGCCATGATCTACAAACTAAAATTGCCACATGGCAACTTCAGTTTAAGCCCTATGGCAACTGCAATGTAAACATCGTGGCAACTTCTGGCAAAAAAAAAATTCGTCGAAACATATCAACATGGGGTCTAGTTTTGAAGATCTCATCGAGACGGATTCAATGGTGAAAACGGATTTTTAGTTCGCTTTTTTATTTAGGAGATACAACATTTTTAAGCCGAAAACCAAAAAAAATTCTGCTGATGTCATCTATTCATACGTGGCAAAATGAGTGGTGATGGAGGCGTGTGGGCGATGTGCAAACGCCCACACGTGTGGGCGTTAACATTTCCGTTCTTTAAAGGAAATTGGAATCTAATATTCCCTTCCTTCATATCAATAATCGCACCAATCGTTCTAAGGAAAGGTCCACCAAGAATAATAGGGCAAGAAAGATTGCAATCTATATCAAGAACGATAAAATCTACGGGCACCAAATTTATATTAGCAATAATAAGAACATCATTGATCCTTCCCATAGGCTTTTTAATGGTGGAATCCGCAAGGTGCAAATTTAAAGAGCAATCATCAAGATCATGGAAACCTAGAATATCACATAGAGTTTTTGGAATCGTGGAAACACTAGCACCCAAATCACACAGAGCAAAACACTCATAATCTTTAATTCTAATCTTTATAGTAGGTTCCCACTCATCATTAAGTTTTCTAGGTATAGAAACTTCCAAATTCAGTTTTTCATCATAAGATTGCAACAAGGCATCAACGATATGTTTGGTAAAAGCTTTATTTGGACTATAAGCATGAGGAGAATTAACAATAGATTGCAACAAGGAAATATAACCTTTTGAAGAGCAATTATCATAATCAAATTCCTTGAAATCCGAGATAGTAGGTTCAATATTAGAAGTTGAAGATTCTCCAATCTCTCTTTTACCAAATTTAACATCACGATCTAATGATTCCGAATTTTTGGGACGCCTTCTAGGCAAAGTTGATTCATCATCACTCCCATAATCATCAAAATTCATATTGCAAAACATAGATCTAATCGGAGACACATCAATAACTTTAAGATCCTCACCATTATTTTCATGTAGACTAGAAGAACACGCTTTTATAAAGATTTATTTTTAGCACGCAATCTAGCGGTTCTTTCCTTGCACTTGTCAATGGAGATTCTCATTACATTGATAGACTCATTGATATCATGCTTAGGAGAAGAAGATCCAAGTTTAAGAAAATTACCATCAAGCGAAAGTCTATCAACGTTCCTAGCCAAATCATCAACTTTGAGCAATTTTTCTTCAAGCAAAGCATTACAATTCTTTTGAGAAATCATAAATTCTTTCACACTATTCTCAAAATCAGAGGGCATCTTATTAAAATTATCATAAGAATTATTGTAGGAATTTCCATAATTATTAGAGGGATTACTAGGGAACGGTCTAGTATTAAAATTTCCTCTATAAGCATTGTTTCCAAAACTATTCCTACCAACAAAATTCAATCCATAGATTCATTATTATTCTCAATCAAGGAAGACAAAGGCATATCATTGGGATCAAGAGGAGTATTTTTAGTAGAAAACATCTTCATAAGTTCATCCATCTTTCCACTCAAAACATTGATTTCTTCTATAGCATGCACTTTTTTACTAGAAGATCTTTCAGTGTGCCATTGAGAATAATTAGCCATAATATGGTCAAGCAATTTTGTAGCATCTCCTAACGTAATTTCCATAAACACGCCTCCCGCGGCCGAATCTAAGAGATTTCTAGAAGGCAAAGTTCAAACCGGCATACAAATTTGGTATGATCATCCATAAATTCAAACCATGAGTAGGGCAATTGCGAAGCATCAATTTCATTCTTTCCCAAGATTGGGCCACATGCTCATGATCAAGTTGTTTAAAATTCATAATATCGTTCCTAAGAGTGATGATCTGAGCGGGAGGAAAATACTTAGAGATAAAAGCATCTTTGCACTTGTTCCAAGAATCAATACTATTTTTGGGCAAAGATGAAAACCAAATTTTAGCACGATCTCTAAGTGAAAATGGAAATAACTTCAATTTAACAATATTGTTATCCGTATCTTTCTTCTTTTGCATATCACACAAATCAAGAAAATTATTTAGATGAGTAGCGGCATCTTCACTAGGAAGGCCGGCGAATTGATCTTTCATAACAAGATTCAGCAAAGCAGCATTGATTTCACAAGACTCAACATCATTAAGAGGAGCAATCAGAGTACTAAGGAAATCATTATTATTGGTATTCGAGAAGTCACACAACTTGGTATTATCTTGTGCCATGGCAACAAGTAATCCAACACACAAGCAAACAGAAAAACGGCAAGCGAAAAGAAAGGAGGAGATTGGGAGAGAGAGGGTGAATAAAACGGCAAGGGTGAAGTGGGGGGAGAGGAAAACGAGAGGCAAATAATGTAAATGCGAGGGAGATGGGTTTGTGATGGGTACTTGGTATGTCTTGACTTGAGCGAAGACCTCCCCGGCAACGGCGCCAGAAATCCTTCTTGCTACGTCTTGAGCTAGCATTGGTTTTCCCCGAAGAGGAGAGGGTGATGCAACAAAGTGTAGCGTAAGTATTTCCCTCAGTTTTGAGAACCAAGGTATCAATCCAGTTGGAGGCTCCTCAAAAGTCCCACACACCTACACAAACACACTGAGAACTCGCAACCAACACAATAAAGGGGTTGTCAATCCCTTCACGGTCACTTACGAAAGTGAGATCTGATAAAGAGATAATAATATATTTGGTATTTTGTGATATAGATGCAGAAAAGTAAAGGTGCAAATAAAAGTAGATTGAAAGCAAATATGATAAGATATAGACCCGGGGGCCATAGGTTTCACTAGAGGATTCTCTCGAGAGCATAAGTATTACCGTGGGTGAACAAATTACTGTTGAGCAATTGATAGAAAAGCGAATAATTATGACGTTATCTAGGCATGATCATGTATATAGGCATCACGTCCATAACAAGTAGACCGACTCCTGCCTGCATCTACTACTATTACTCCACACATCGACCGACTCCTGCCTGCATCTAGAGTATTAAGTTCATAAGAACAGAGTAACGCCTTAAGCAAGATGACATGATGTAGAGGGATAAACACATGAAATATGATATAAACCCCATCTTGTTATCCTCGATGGCAACAATACAATACGTGTCTTGCAACCCTTTCTGTCATTGGGTAAGATCACCGCAAGATTGAACCCAAAGCTAAACACTTCTCCCATGGCAAGAAAGGTCAATCTAGTAGGCCAAACCAAACTGATAATTCGAAGAGACTTGCAAAGATAACTTAACCATACATAAAAGAATTCAGAGAAGATTCCAATATTATTCATAGATAAACTTGATCATAAACCCACAATTCATCGGATCTCGACAAACACACCGCAAAAAGAGATTACATCAAATAGATCTGCACAAGAGAGGGGGAGAACAGTGTATTGAGATCCAAAAAGAGAGAAGAAGCCATCTAGCTAATAACTATGGACCCGTAGGTCTGTGGTAAACTACTCACAACTCATAGGAGGGGCAAGGATGTTGATGTAGAGGCCCTCCATGGTCGATTCCCCCTCCGACAAAGTGCCGGCAAAGGCTCCAATATGGGATCTCGCGGATAAAGAAGGTTACGGTGGTGGAAATTGTGTTTCGTGGTGCTCTTGGATGTTTTCGGGGTCCATGGACATATATAGGAGGAAGAAGTACGTCGGTGGAAGCCCGAGGGGCCCACGAGACAAGGGGTGTGCCCTACAGGGGGGCTCCCTCCTATCTCGTGGGGCCCTCGGAGCTTTCTTGACTTGAACTCCAGGCTCTCTGGATCAGATTTGTTCCAAAAATAACGCTCCCGAAGGTTTCATTCCGTTTGGACTCTTTTGATATTCCTTTTCTTCGAAATACTGAAATAGGCAAAAAAAAACAGCAATACGGGCTGGGCCTCCGGTTAGTAGGTTAGTCCCATTAATGATAATAATGTATAAAATAAAGCCCATAAACATCCAAAACTGGTAATATAATAGCATGGAACAATCAAAAATTATAGATACGTTGGAGACGTATCAGTAATCCATCTCTGGATATAATCTCTCAAGGTCTCAATCTGTTTCTGCATGCAATGCTGCAATTCCGACAAACTAGCAAGTCTCTTGTAGGTGCCCTCAAACATTTTGGTAAACACTCAGGCCAACTTATCCCAACTGAAAATGCTTCCAGGGGCCAACTAATTCATCCGGGCTCTAGCAGAACCTTCAAGCATCAAAGGGAGGTGCTTCATGGCCACCTCATCGTTGCACCACCAATATGCACAGCCACTCGGTAGTCTTCCAACCAAGTGTCAGGCTTCGACTCTCCTGTCAACTTACTGATGCCAGTTGCCAATCTAAAGTTGTGAGGGATCTCAGCGTCTCGGATGGCTCTTCCAAAACACTCGGGGCCGGAAACATGGACCCTGCTTCCACCGGGCCTGTCTCTATCCAACCCTTCTCTGTATGCTTTGTTCCAGTCGACCAAACCTTGGACAAGGACTAACCTTGCATCGAATCTAGGCTCTCTTGGGTCGACTAGAACTCTGCGGTCATTACCATATAGGCGCCTGTCGTCATACCGTCGGGGCGCGTACGACCCGACCCTCGGAAGGGGCGAAGGCACTCGACGGTGGTTGTCTCAGGCGTACTCACGATCAAACTCTCCATAAGCTCTTCCCAGGTGGCGATCTTGGCGGTGATCATGATCTTCACGTCGCAAAGGCGACCCAGGACTGTGTGCCAACTGAATTGTATCTGCCCTTACTGACCTGCTATGGATCCTGTTCCACGACTGAGAAACAGCGGAGTTCAGCTCTCCTGCTGTGCGAAGCAGCGCTCGGATCTGCTCCAAGACCCTTCCAACTTCCGAACGGGGTGGCTGAGTGGACTCTGCTATACGCGTAGCAGCCGTAAGATTCTGGATCGGAGTGCGGTATACCTTATTTCAGGTGGAAACAACTGTCATTGTCGTCGACTGGACTCGGGGATCAGTCGACGGGCACGTTCATCGAGAGAATGTTGGAGATTCTCCAAACGTGTGTGCTCAGCTAGTGTGGCAAGGCGTGCAACCTCCAAGGCCTGAGCCTCGGTGGTTTCCCCTATGATGGGGTCTGGAGGGCCTCCATGTTGCGGCGGTGCAGCTCTTCCCTCTGCTATGAGTTGAGAGGTTGGGGCACGTACTCCTCGTGGCCGAATGACGGGCCATCGCCGCCACCATTGCCGCCTTTGCGGCGATACCCAGGTGGGTTGCAACAGGAGCCAACCATGAAAACTTCTGCTGCAGGGTCACAGCTCCCGCTCTCGTAAAACATACCTGCAGAGCCAGTCGACAGGTCGACTGGACCATAGTGAAATTCGTCGGGCTCGATTGCTGTGAATTGGGGGGTGGTCGTCTGGCGAGCCACCACATGCTTCACCCACCGCTGGAGCCACAACCGACCAGATCGCTTGCGGCAGTGTCCAGCGGAGTGAGAAGGCGACGCAAGGACCGACCAATACGGAGTCGACGGCTGCCGTAGGGGGACACATAGGCACTCGTGCGGAAGTGTGACGATCCGTGGATCGAGAGATCCTCAACATCGAGGGGGGCTTCTTGGGGCCAAGCAGAGTCATCAGTGATGAAAGTGAGCGCACCGAGTCAGAACTCGTGGCCCATGACCAAACCGCCACTGGAAACCATGTTGATGAAGATCGGAGAAAATGCAACCTCGCCGGAAGTTGCTAAGATGCTTTGCCCCATGGTGGGCGCCAACTGTCGTGGTACTAAGTTTGACAGTAAGAGTAGGGGGTACGTATGAGGATGCGAGGCCCTAGCTACGGCGAGGTTGTACACACGAGTATACGAATTCAGGCCCCTCTCGGAGGAGGTAAAAGCCCTACGTCTCGGTGCCCTAAGGCGGTTGACTGGAATATGGGTGTGTGTGTGTTACAAGGGGTACGAACCCTTGTCCCAGAGGAGGGGGTGGCTTATATAGAATGCGCCAAGACCCCAGCCGTCCTCCGTTACAAGTGTTCAATGTACATTAAGATAGGGAGTTACTGGTAACGCCAGCTATAAAGTGTTATCAATGATCTTTAAGACTACAGAGTGAACGCCTGGCCGTTGCCATCCTGAGTGACTCTAGGTCTTCTGTACTCCGAGTGGTTTCCTGTATGGTCAAATGACTCCATCCAGGTTGAGTGAAATTGGGGGCATCCGAGTGAGGTGACTGGTTGAGTGGATTGCACTCGATGGCTTCAGTCGGTACTTCCTACTGTGCTTTGAATGTCCTTGCTTCTCGGGTAGTGACCTTGGGTAGGGCGTTTAGATCAGGTCTATGACCCTACCCTAGGTCTGTGGCATCATCAGTAAGTCCTGAGAGGTAGTTGTTGGGGCACTTCATTCCTGGCCAGAGCCTGCCCAAAGTCAGCGGTGGCGGAGTCGAGCTCTTCCTCCGGGTCGAAGCGTGGATCAGTGCCCCCGACATGTGTACCTTCAAGAAGCAAGTAAATTTTAGAAGCCAAACCGCAATTGCACAAATGATGTAAAATACTATAAGACATGGGATGCAGCTAACCTCGATGGCAAACAACAACATCGCCCATTATGGCCTAGCGTAAGTACATGGATAGGCATGTTAAGTACAACAGGGTTAGCATCCACCAAAAATAGCAAATGGGCAGCATCTCTAGTATATCTTCATTGCGGAGAGTAGCATGGTAGCAAAGGGACAGATTACAAAATAGATACAACTATTAATTGCAACGGGCTTAACAATATCCTTCACAGTGTTAGCATCCACCAAAAATATGAAACATCACAAGGCAGGTGATGCCAGAGCAGATAATGGCACGTTAAGTACAACAGGGTTAGCATCCACAATAAATAGCAAAGAGGCGACATCTCTAGTGATATCCTAAGTCATGTATTGTAAGTTTGTTGCTGGTATTGGTGAAATTGAAGTGAACAGTTAATACTTGAACATCACACAGTGTGTAGTACTGAAATAAACAAGGCACGAACATGCTTAATACATCAACTGTACAAAACATAGCCATTGCAAGTGGTATTGGTAAGATTTAGTTGGTCAGATCATACCTGTTAAGTCTTGGGGGTAGTTGCCGGGCCACTTCTTCTGGGCCATAGCCTACACCATGTCGGCGGCGGCGGAGGCGAGGTGTTCATCCGGGTCAACACGCACAGCAGCCATCACGCCATGGACCGCTATCAGCTCCTTGACCTCCACGTGATATGTGGTTGGGCTTGCATGGCGATGCTCTGGAGGTAGGGACGGTGGGGATTTGGAGGCATGAGGATGTTTCGTAGGCGCCATTTAAGCAATCAGGCCGGGGCCGTGATTGAGATCGGTGGGTTACCTGACTGGATCCGAGCAGAACGTAGATGTGGTTGAAGCTATGGTTGCGACGGTGGTGGTTTGAGCTGCCGGTAGGGGAAGGCGTGGGGGGGGAGGGGGAGATACTGAGGAAATTTGATGGATGGGGATTGATACGTCTCCAACGTATCTATAATCTTTGATGTATCGATGCCATGTTTATAATATTCTTACATGCTTTTGGTATGATTTGGTTAGAACTAACCCAGACTGACACTGTTTTCAGCAGAACTACCGTGCTGTTGTTTTTGTGCAGAAATAAAAGTTCACAGAATGCGTTGAAAATGAATGGAGATTTTTTCTGGAAAATATAAAAAATACTGGAACAAAAAGTTATCAGAGAAGAGTCCCATGGGGCCCACGAGGGTGGAGGGCGTGCCCCTGTGCCTCGTGGACACCCCATGGGTCCTCCTGACTTGTTCTTGATGCCAAACCCTCCTATAAATACAGAAACCCCCGAAACATAACCTAGATCAGGAGTTCCGCCGCCGCAAGCCTTTGTAGCCACCAAAAACCAATCTAGACCCCATTCCGGCACCCTGCCGGAGGGGGGAATCATCACACGGTGGCCATATTCATCATCCTGGCGCTCTCCATGACGAGGAGGGAGTAGTTCACCCTCGGGGCTGTGGGTATGTACCAGTAGCTATGTGTTTGATCTCTCTCTCTCTCTCTCTCGTGTTCTTGATGTGGCACGATCTTGATGTATCGCGAGCTTTGCTATTATAGTTGGATCTTATGATGTTTCTCCCCCTCTACTCTCTTGTAATGGATTGAGTTTTTTCCCTTCGAAGTTATCTTATCGGATTGAGTCTTTAAGGATTTGAGAACACTTGATGTATGTCTTGCATGTGCTTATCTCCGGTGACAATGGGATATCACGTGATTCACTTGATGTATGTTTTTGTGATCAACTTGCGGGTTCAGTGACCTTGTGAACTTATGCATAGGGGTTGGCACACATTTTTTTCTTGACTCTCCGGTAGAAACTTTGGGGCACTCTTTGAAGTTCTTTGTGTTGGTTGAATAGATGAATATGAGATTGTGTGATGCATATCATATAATCAAACCGGTGGATACTTGAGATGACATTGGAGTATCTAGGTGACATTAGGGTTTTGGTTGATTTGTGTCTTAAGGTGTTACTTTACTACGAACCCTAGGGCTGTTTGTGACACTTATAGGAATAGCCCAATGGATTGATCAGAAAGAATAACTTTGAGGTGGTTTCATTCCGTACAATAATCTCTTCATTTGTTCTCCGCTATTAGTGACTTTGGAGTTACTCTTTGTTGCATGTTGAGGAATAGTTATATGATACAATTATGTTATTATTGTTGAGAGAACTTACACTAGTGAAAGTATGAACCCTAATACTTGTTTCCTACCATTGCAATACCGTTTACGCTCACTTTTATCACTTGTTACCTTGCTATTTTTATAATTTTAGATTACAAAAACCTATATCTACCATCCATATTGCACTTGTATCACCATCTCTTCGCCAAACTAATGCACCTATACAATTTCCCATTGTCTTGGGTGTGTCGGGACACAAGAGACTCTTTGTTATTTGGTTGCAGGGTTGTTTGAGAGAGACCATCTTCATCCTACGCCTCCCACGGATTGATAAACCTTAGGTCATCCACTTGAGGGAAATTTGCTACTGTCCTACAAACCTCTGCACTTGGAGGCCCAACAATGTCTACAAGAAGAAGATTGCGTAGTAGACATCAAGCTCTTTTCTTGCGCCATTGCCGGGGAGGCTAGGTAAGCGGCACTAACACCGCGTAAACTAAGCTCTTTTCTGGTGCTGTTGTGGGGGAGGTTAGTGCTTGAAGGTATATCTTTAGACCTTGCAATTGAATCTTTTTGTTTCTTGTTTTATCAGTAGTTTAGTCTATAAAAGAAAACTACAAAAAAATGGAATTGAGGGTGCATCATATGCTTCATCTTTTTAATATCTTTCGTGAAAATGATGGAAAGGAAAATTGTGCCCAAGTGCTAGAAGAAGAATGCATTACAATGTTTGGCACTGAATCTTTGAATGATGAGCATGATTGCAATGTTGTTAGTATGAACTCTTTGAATATACATAGTACTAATGATGATTGCAGTAGTCATGATGAAAATGTCTCTTATAAGCATGTCAACTTTTGTGGAGTGCAGAGAGTTTGCAAGTACACACCAAATAGGGAAGATAGATTTTGCAAGAGGCGTAAGTATTTAGAAACTAAATGGTTGCAAGAAAGGCTAGATGTTTGTGCTGAAAATTTAAATTTTCTTAGACATCCTTGTGAACTTTGCAATGAACGTGGTCATTTGAATATCCAATGCAAATTGTTTCATGATCGAATCGTGTCCAAAAATTGTGAGGACTTGATTTCCCTTACGCATCATAATGAACTTAGTTTGCTTCTAGGTTATGAAGAAATGAAACGTATAACTAAGGGTATTCCAGAATTTGCCCTTGAGAGAGTTCTTGATTTTGATCTAGAGGAAATTTATATGTATTGTGCAGTTAATTGCATTGAAAATCCTTATATTGCCAATTACATAAGGACAAGAAAACAAATAGAAGATGAAGAGAATACTAATGAAAGGGGAGAGAATTCCCAATATACTCCTATTATTTCTTATGATGAATCAGGTAACGAGGAGGAGCCTTCTATTCAACCAATCTCATTAATAAGGAACTCCAAAAACAGGATTAAACCCACACATGATGCAAAGAAGAAAAAGAAAAGACGGAGAAGCAAAGGTAAAAAGGCATCCCTCCCAAATTATGTTGCTTCTACTACTCATTGTGATGATAATAGTTGCTATACTATTGTTGCTATCCATACTATTAATGATGAGAGTGATTATGCTTATGATATAAAAAGGCCCAAGCTTGGGGATGCTATGTTTGATGAGAATGACATGTTTGAGAATTTATTTGCTGCAATTAATATTTTTCCCAAGCTTGGGGATGCTATGTTTAATGAAGATGATATTTTTAGTCTCCCAAGTTTTGATGAGCAAATTTATTATGATGATAGCATGCCTCCTATTTATGATGATTATATTGATGAATGTGAGTTTGGAAGAGTGTCAACTTTAGGAAGTAATGATCCCACTATTTTGGAGGTTGTTGAATCTTATTGTGATAATTATAAAAGTGGATTTGGAGAGGTCATGACTTTATTTAGCAATGATTCTACTATCTTGGAAGAGGTATCAATTGATTATGATGAGAACAAAGTTGCTACTTATGATGATTATTGTGATGATACTTATGCTACAAAAAGTAGTGATGATTATATTTATAAAACTTGTCATGATTATGATTACCCTTTTTCTGAACATTACTCTTTTAATGTGGAAACAATTTATAGTATTCTAGTTTCTTATGATACTCCCACTATTCCGAATGAGAAGAATTTTGCTTATGTGGAGAGTAATAAAATTTATATGCTTGGGGATCATGAAAATAATGCTTTATGTGATGGTTATATTGTTGAATTCATTCATGATGCTCCTGAAAATTACTATGAGGGAGGAACATATGCTTGTAGGAATTGCAATAATATCAAGTTTCCTCTCTATGTGCTGAAAATCTTGAAGCTATGCTTGTTTTGCCTTCCTATGCTAGTTGATTCTTGTTCCCATAAGTTGTTTGCTCAAAAAATCCCTATGCATAGGAAGTGGGTTAGGCTTAAATATGTTTGTCATATTCTTCATGATGCTCCCATTATGTTTTAATTCTTATCTTTTATGTGAGCATCATTGTCATCATCATGCCTAGCTAAAAAGGCATTAAAGAAAAGCGCTTGTTGGGAGACAACCCAATATTTAATCCTACTGTTTTTGCATGCCCACATGATTAATATACTGTATTAATCATGTTTTATAGCTTTTGTTTCAATAAAGTGCCAAGTAGAACCTTTGGGAAGACTTGGGTGAAAGTTAATGCGATCTTGCTGTAAAAAACTGAAACTTTGTGCTCACGAGAATAATTATCATTTTTAACAGGAGAGTGATTTTAAGTTGATTCTTTTTGCATAAGATTAATAGACAAATTCCTCACGTCCACCAATCTTTTTCAGAATTTTTGGAGTTACATAAGTATTAGGGAGTTACAGATTACTGCAGACTGTTCTGTTTTTGACAGATTCTGTTTTCTATGTATTGTTTGCTTAATTTGATGAATCTATGAGTAGTATCGGAGGTTATAAACCATAGGGAAGTTGGAATACTGTAGATATTACACCAATATGAATTTATAATGAGTTCACAACAGTACCTAAGTGGTGATTTATTTTCTTATACTAATGGAGCTTACGAGTTTTCTGTTGAGTTTTGTGTTGTGAAGTTTTCAAGTTTTGGGTAAAGATTTGATGGACTATGGAATAAGGAGTGGCAAGTGCCTAAGCTTGGGGATTACCAAGGAACCCCAAGGTAATATTCAAGGACAACCAAGATCCTAAGCTTGGGGATGCCCCGAAAGGCATCCCCTCTTTCATCTTCGTTCATCGGTAACTTTACTTGGAGCTATATTTTTATTCACCACATGATATGTGTTTTGGTTGGAGCGTCATTTTGTTTTATTTTGTTTTGCTTGCTGTTTGATCCCAAGATCTGAAATTCCTAAATGTTAGAGAGTCTTCATATAGTTGCACAATTATTTGACCACTCGTTGATCTTCACTTATATCTTTCGGAGTAGTTTGTCGTTTGCTCTAGTGCTTCACTTATATCCTTTAGAGCACCGCAGAGGTTTTATTTTGAAGAAATTGATGAACTCTCATGCTTCACTTATATTATTTTGAGAGTCTTCAGAACAGCATGGTAATTTGCTTTGGTTATGAAATTAGTCCTAATATGATGGGCATCCAAGAGGGATATAATAAAAACTTTCATATAAAGTGCATTGAATACTATGAGAAGTTTGGTTCTTTATGATTGTTTTGAGATATAAAGATGGTGACATTAGAGTCATGCTAGTGGATTAGTTTTGAATTTGAGAGATACTTGTGTTGAAGTTTGTGATTCTGGTAGCATGCACGTATGGTGAACCGTTATGTGATGAAGTTGGAGCATGATTTATTTATTGATTGTCTTCCTTATGAGTGGAGGTCGGGATTGCGCGATGGTTAACTCCTACCAACCCTTCCCCTAGAAGCATGCGTGTAGTACTTTGTTGTGATGACTTGTTGATTTTTGTAATAAGTATGTGAGTTCTGTATGACTAATGTTGAGTCCATGTATTATACGCACTCTCACCCTTCCACCATTGCTAGCCTCTCTTGTGTCGCGCAATTTTCACCGGTACTGTTGGCATCCTGGGAACGGGGTTCCGCAGACTTGCTTGCCTGCGGCCTACGGCGTGGCTCGAGTGGTGGCCTAGTACGGCCCATCTTCATCAATGCAAACTCAAGTACCTCGCGAGGGGCCAAGCCTCACGGGGCGGACGACGCAAGGCTTCCTCAGGAGCGTCCTTGCCAGGCAGGCTCGCGAGGAGGCAGAGAGATCAAGGCAAGGGTACCTCGCGAGGTGCTCGTGACGCAAGCCGTAACGATCATGAAGGAAATATGCCCTAGAGGCAATAATAAAGTTATTATTTATTTCCTCATATCATGATAAATGTTTATTATTCATGCTAGAATTGTATTAACCGGGAACTTGATACATGTGTGAATACATAGACAAACATATAGTCACTAGTATGCCTCTACTTGACTAGCTCATTAATCAAAGATGGTTATGTTTCCTAACCATAGACATGTGTTGTCATTTGATTAATGGGATCACATCATTACAAGAATGATGTGATTGACATGACCCATTCCGTTAGCCTAGCACTTGATCGTTTAGTATATTGCTATTGCTTTCTTCATGACTTATACATATTCCTGTAACTATGAGAAATATGCAACTCCCGTTTACCGGAGGAACACTTTGGGTACTACCAAACGTCACAACATAACTGGGTGATTATAAAGGAGTACTACAGGTGTCTCTGAAGGTACATGTTGAGTTGGCGTATTTAGAGATTAGGTTTTGTCACTCCGATTGTCGGAGAGGTATCTCTGGGCCCTCTCGGAAATGCACATCACTATAAGCCTTGCAAGAAATGTAGCTAATGAGTTAGTTACGGAATGATGCATTACGTAACGAGTAAAGAGACTTGCCGGAAACGAGATTGAACTAGGTATTGGATACCGACGATCGAATCTCGGGCAAGTAACATACCGATGACAAAGGGAACAAAGTATGTTGTTATGTGGTTTGACTGATAAAGATCTTCGTAGAATATGTAGGAGCCAATATGGGCATCCAGGTTCCGCTATTGGTTATTGACCAAGAATAGTTCTAGGTCATGTCTACATAGTTCTCGAACCCGTAGGGTCCGCACGCTTAAGGTTTCGATGACAGTTATATTATGAGTTTATGAGTTTTGATGTACCGAAGGAGTTCGGAGTCCCGAATGAGATCGGGGGCATGACGAGGAGTCTCGAAATGGTCGAGACGTAAAGATCGATATATTGGACGACTATATTCGGAGTTCGAAAAGGTTCCGAGTGATTCGGGTATTTTTCGGAGTACCGGAGAGTTACGGGAATTCGCCGGGGAGTATATGGGCCTTATTGGGCCATACGGGAATTGAGGAGAGAGGCCGAAAGGAAGGAGGCGCGCAGCCCCCCTCTGGTCCGAATTGGACAAGGGGTGCAGCCCCTATTTCCTTCCTCCTCTCCCCCTCTTTCCCCCTTCTCCTACTCCAACAAGGAAGGAGGGAGTCCTACTCCCGGTGGGAGTAGGACTCCCCTTGGCGCGCCTCTCCCTGGCCGGCCGCCTCCCCCCCTTGCTCCTTTATATACGAGGGCAGGGGGGCACCCCATGGAACACAAGTTGATCTACGGATCGTTCCTTAGCCGTGTGCGGTGCCCCCCTCCACCATATTCCACCTCGGTCATATCGTCGCGGAGTTTAAGCGAAGCCCTGCGCCGGTAGAACATCATCATCGTCACCACGCCGTCGTGCTGACGGAACTCATCCCCGAAGCTTTGCTGGATCGGAGCCCGGGGATCGTCATCGAGCTGAACGTGTGCTGAACTCGGAGGTGCCGTACGTTCGGTACTTGGATCGGTCGGATCGTGAAGACGTACGACTACATCAACCGCGTTGTGATAACGCTTCCGCTTACGGTCTACGAGGGTACGTGGACGAACACTCTCCCCTCTCGTTGCTATGCCATCACCATGATCTTGCGTGTGCGTAGGAATTTTTTTGAAATTACTACATTCCCCAACAGATCGAGACCAGGAGGGCGCCAGCCTGCACAGTGTCCTTGTTTCCTCTTTGGTGCAAGGGGGGCAAGCACAGGCATGGAGTACCGAGGCATCAGGCAAAGGTTACCATTTCGGTGCAATGGGACCAAGACTAGCAGAGCGGCGGGATGGAGGTCACCGTGGAGCCCAAGGCAGCATCACCGCCAGTGCCTTTGGCAGCCGAAGACCAACTTTAGTCAGGATAGCTTGTACTAGATGTTCCCCTTCAAAATGGCCGTTGTTGGCGCCCTTCCCGCTCAATATTTGGGAAGAGGACCAGGGCCTCTATATATAGAGCTAGCCACCATAGTAGAGGGCATCTCATAGAGTCCCCATCAGATCGAGAGGCGATCGAACTCTCCCAAGTAGTTCATTGCACCAGCCCAAGTACACCTCTCGCGAGGCTATTCCTCCCCTTGTACTGTTCATCATCAGCCCCTGAGGCACTCCACCACACCACACACTAGAGTAGGGTATTACACCACAACGGTGGCCCGAACCAGTATAAATCTTGTGTCCCTCGTATTGTTCATTGTTTAGCTCAGATTCTCGAAAGGAGATCGGACGTGTATTGGTAGGGGGAAGATCGTCGCGCCCACCCCAGAGTTCAAACCTTAAGGGTCTGCCAGAAACCAACATCCGACATTTGGCGCACCAGGTTGGGGTGCGCCGAAGCTCTCCCTTCCGTCGGCCCGCTCTCCATCAGCACCGCGCTCCGCCCTCATGACCGGCAACGCGCCGCCTGCTCCGGCTGTGGATGCCGGCACGGGGACCGGGGGGCTCTGAGCCCTTGCCCCTGCCTTGCGACAAGTACGGTGGCCGAACAAGTTCAAGCCAGACATGCCGCCGCGCTACGACGGCGCGGTCGATCCGCTGGCTTTCCTGCTGGCGTATGAGGAGGCCGTCCTCGAGGCTGGGGGCGATGACAGGGTCATGGCTAACTAGCTGCCCATGGCCCTCACTGGCGTCCCGTGCATGTGGTTGCTCCACCTGCCAGCAGCTTCTGTGGCCTCCTGGGAGGAGTTGCGCAGCCTCTTCCTCGCCCATTATGCTGCGCCGGCGCCCCCGGTTGTCGCAGCTCTCCTGGGCGGCTCGCAGGCGCCACCTTCGAGCTGCCACGTCAAGCCGTTCGTCCGCCAGATCGGTGTCGTCCTCAAGCGTCATGAAGCCCCCCGGGCTGGGTGGCACCCAAGGCTAATTTGACCTTCAGCTCGGACGATCACCCATCCAACACCGCCTATTCGGGCGCACTCACGATGCTATGCACCCCCACCATCTGCCAGGTGGCCATCACCAGGACCCTCATCGACGGCGGGGCCGGCCTCAACATGCTCTCGGTGGAGGCCTTCAGCCTCCTCCACGTGCCGATGGGGCGACTCCAACCCAGCCAACCCTTCATAGGCGTCGGAGGTAGCCCCACCGATTCCCTGGGGCTGATCCGCCTCCCGGGGACCTTCGGCACCCACGACAACTTCCGCACGGAGCTGGTCAACTTCGACATCTCCCCCATCGCCTCCCGTACAATGACATCCTCGGCTACCCTGCCTTGGCCCAGTTCATGGCAGCGACTCACCCAGCCTACAACCTCATGAAGATGCCTGGGAGCAGCGACATCCTTACCGTGTCTGGAGACGCAAAGGATGCACTCCAGACACTCAAGCTCGCTTTCAAGACGGCCACAGTGGCGCAGCCGGCCAGCGCTGACACCCTCGAGCCCAAGGGGGATGCGCCGGCTAAGAAGAAGCAATTGTTCACTCAAGACAAGGCGGAGACCAAGTAAGTACCAGTCGACGAAGATGGATCCTCTAGCACCACCTTCGCCATAGGCGCCAATCTCAACCCTGAACAGGAAGAGGCCCTGGTGAAATTTCTGCGCGCAAACAAGGAGGTGTTTGCATGGGAAACTGATCAGCTAGTGGGGGTTCCAAGAGAGGTGATTGAGCACCATATGAACGTGTGCCCCAATGTGCATTCCGTGAAGCAGAAGGCAAGGCGACAGTCCACCGAGAAGCAGGCCTTAATCGTCCAAGAAACCCGCAAGTTGGAGGCTGCAGGTGTCATTCGTGAAGTTCGCTATCCTGAATGGCTGGCCAACCCTGTTGTTCTGCCAAAGAAGGGAGGAAAGGAGCGCATGTGCGTCGACTTCACTAACCTCAACAAGGCCTGCCCTCAAGATCCATTCCCGCTCCCTCGCATCGACCAAATCATCGATTCTACTGCCGAGTGCGACCTGTTGTGCTTCCTGGATGCGTTCTCGGGCTATCACCAAATCAAGATGGCGGTAGAAGACGTGGAGAAAACAGCCTTCCTAACCCCGTGCAGAGTATATTGCTATACCTGCATGCCGTTCGGATTGCGCAATGCGGGTGCAACCTTTCAGCGACTGATGCACATCGCTCTGGGCCAGCAACTCAGAAGAAATGCTGAGGCCTACGTCGACGACATCGTGGTGACGTCTCGGGAGGCGAGGACCCTGATACAGGACCTGGAAGAAACCTTCGCGAGCCTTCGCGAAGTGGACCTGCGGCTCAACCCGGAGAAGTGCGTGTTCGGAGTCCCTTCTGGCAAGCTTTTGGGCTTCCTCGTGTCCCACAGAGGTATCGAGGCTAACCCAGAGAAGGTCAAGGCAGTTGAAGACATGAGTCCGCCGAAGACCCTCAGAGAAATGCAGAAGCTCACCGGGCAAGTAACCGTGTTGGGACGCTTCATCTCCAAGCTGGGAGAACGAGCCCTGACCTTCTTCAAGCTGATGAAGAAGAAGGGCCCGTTCGAATGGACTGAAGAGGCTAACAAAGCATTCCAAGATCTCAAGAAGTACCTGACCAGCCCTCCGGTGATGGTGGCTCCACGCCCTCAGGAGCCCTTGGTACTCTACCTTGCAGCCACGCCCTACTACGCTATCGCAACCCTGGTGGCGGTTCGGGAGGAGCGCCGGGTCAAGACCGCGTCGGTCGCAACCCCGGCCATAGCAGCGCAAGGCCAAGAAGACCTCACGAAGAGCATGGCCGCAGCAGATGGGAATCAGCCTCAACAGGGGGACGCACCCAGGGCGGAAGAGGCCCCACCAAGCGACCAGGCGCTGGGAGCTCCGCCATCTCAGGAGGCGCCTCGACCTCCGGAAGACGCAGGCCACGTCAGTGCCCTCAACCTCGTCGAGCATCCCGTGTACTTCGTTAGCACGGTGCTGCAGGACGCAAGGGCACGATACCCCATGCCTCAGAAACTCTTGCTCGTGTTACTAATGGCCTCACGCAAGCTACGACACTACTTTCAAGGTCACCCCATCAAGGTCGTCTTGGCATATCCCTTGGAAAGGGTGCTCAGGAGCCCCAACTCAGCTGGAAGGGTCGCCGGATGGAACATCGAGTTGCAAGCATTTCAGTTGGAATTCAGCATGACCAGGGTCGTCAAAGGAGCCTCACTTGCAAATTTCGTGGCGGAATGGACAGAGGCGCCAGGGCTCAAAGCGAGCGAGGATCGGTCGCTTTCCCCAGGAAATGAAGCACCGGACGGCTGGGTCATGTACTTTGATGGAGCATTCTCGCGACATGGCGCAGGGGCTGGTGCAGTGCTCATATCTCCCACTCAGGACAAGCTCTATTATGCCGTGCAGCTCTGTTTCCAGCATGGAGAGAAGGTCTCCAAAAACATAGCAGAATACGAGGGCGTGATAGCAGGCTTGAAAGCTGCAGCCGCCTTGGGGGTAAAGCGCCTCATCATCAAGGGCGATTCACAACTCCTCGTCAACTTCTCCAACAAGGTGTACGAGTCGAAGGACGAACACATGGAAGCATATCTTGCAGAGGTCCACATGATGGAAAAGCAGTTTTGGGGGTTAGAGTTGCAGCATGTACCCCGTGGAACCAATCAAGAGGCTGATGGTCGCCAGGAGGGCGTCTTCAAGGAATGACTCTTCAAACCCTCAGAAGCACCGTCACTATCAAGTAAAGCTCAGCCTTGGGAGGAGCTCCCTCAACCACCTGCCTCGGGAGCTCCGGCCTGCGGCCCGACCACAGGAGCGCGCCTGCTCCTGGCGCTGGAGCCTCGGGAGGGATGTTGGACCGCGGAATTCATAGATTACCTGATGCAAGGGACTCTGCCAGAGAAGGAGGAGGACGCCGAACGTGTGGCGCGGCAGGCCACGGCCTACTGCATCCAAGATGGAGAGCTCTACCGGAAGCGGCCAAATGATGTTTCCCTGCATTGCATCTCTAGGGAGCAAGGGAAAGAGTTCCTGGCAGACATTCACAGTGGAGACTATGGGCACAACTCGTCTTCACGGACCCTCGTCGGCAAGGCGTTTCAGAGTGGGTTCTATTGGCCAACAACACTCAACGACGCAATCGAGCTGGTGAAAGCTTGTGAAGCCTGTCAATTCCACGCCAAACAGATTCATCAGCCGGCTCAGGGCCTGCAAACCATCCCCCCCTCATGGCCGTTCGCTGTTTGGGGACTGGACATCCTGGGCCCGTTTCTCCGGGCGCCAGGGGGCTACCACTACCTCTATGTCGCCATTGACAAGTTCACCAAGTGGGCAGAGGTGGAAGTTGTCCGCACCATCCCAGCTGGTTCAGCGGTAAAATTCGTCAAGGGCTTCGTGAGCCGGTTTGGGGTGCCTAATCGCATCATCACCGACAACGGTTCGCAGTTCACCAGCAATCTCTTCAAAACATATTGTGCTAACCTTGGAACGCAGATATGCTACGCTTCGGTGGCACACCCTCAGAGCAACGGCTAGGTTGAACGTGCCATCACGGAGGTCCTGAAAGGCCTCAAAACCAGGACCTTCAAGAAGAAGCTGGAGGCCTGCAGCATGGGCTGGTACGACGAGCTCCAGTCCGTGTTATGGTCCATCCGCACAACCGCTACCAAGTCGATCGGCGAAACCCCGTTCTTCCTCGTCTACGGAGCTGAGGCGGTCCTCCCTCACGAGGTCAGGCGTCGCTCTGCGCGGGTCCTGGCTTTTGACGAAGCACAGTAGGACGCCATGCGGGGGATGGACCTTGTGCTGGGGGAGGAACACCATCGGGAGGCTGCGCTTCGGACAGCGAGATACCAATAGGCGTTGCGCCAGTACCACTGCCGTAACGTCCGCCCCAGGACCCTCAAGGTCGGTGACCTCATTCTCAGGCGGGTGCTCTCCAGGGAAGGGCTGCACAAGCTCTCGCCCATGTGGGAGGACCCGTTCAAGGTTGTTCATGTTTCCAGGCTTGGCGTCGCGCGCTTGGAGACCCAGGAGGGGGTGCCCATCCCGAACGCATGGAACATCCAGCACCTCCGGAAGTTCTACCCTTGAAGAAAGGCCCATCGCCTGTAAAGAAGGCCCGGCGCCTGCGAAGCTGATAGCCCTGAGAAAGGCCCGATGCCTGTGAAGAAGGCCAATGCCTGTGAAGCTCGCCGCCCGTGACACTCTCACGTAATAATGAGTTGGGGTTGTACACGCCCGGGAGTCTCCTGGGAGCCGCCCTCGGGCCTCGGGGGCTCCCGCCCACGCCCAATGACAGCACTTAGCTCCACACTGGTGAGAAGAAGTCGAAGACTAGATTAGGTGCCGGACACGGCTTTTTCATTTGGTTTCTGCAGTTGGCTTGTTCATCCTTATTTGAACTTTATTGGAGTTGCTTTCAGCATTGTTGTCATCCCCGACCCATGATTCTCTGTCTTTGTTGCTCGCCTGACTCGTATTCTCTTTCGCAAGTCTCGCGAGGGGGCTGCGCGGGCGCCCTCGTGAGTGCTTTCTGACCCAGTCTCGTGAGGCTTCCCTATTTGAGTTCACCGCAGGAGCACTTCTCCCGGTCCGTGCTCCACGGGCATTGCGACACGAACGCAGGACCTGAGCCGGGTGCCCTCATGACCAGGCTTGAAATTTATTCCCCCGACTAATTTTTTCAGGCCCCGAGACGCACGATGAGGCCACGGCCAAAGCCACGTTGCCGGCAACGGAGATCTCTAGTGAGACCCAAGAGGCCTTGCTACAGCAGCCGTCCGCTTGAAGCTAGAGGCCGCCAGGAGCGCCGGCCGGGAGTTCACCCACAAAGAAGCAGGGAAGCTGGAGCCAGCTGCCTGTTGGGTCCGCCGACCACACAACGAACTCTGCCAGCACCTCAGCCGAGTGGAAGCACGGCCTAGGAGGCCGTGCGGCCACGACACGCCTCCCCTCACCCACTAGACGCCCGTCGCCACGCGGGAGATCACCGTCGCGACCACGGGGAGCCACTGCGGGAGTCGTAGGATGCTTGTGGGGACGACCTCGGCCGCGCTTGGGCAGAGGAGAGTCAGGCCCTTCATGGCAAGCCTTTCCTTTCTTCGCGGCTGAGAACCTCTTTGGCAGCGCCACAGGACGCGGCAAGCAGCTGGGGTGGGGAGAAAGAAGAAGCAAGGAGGAAGATGTGCAGCGGGGGCCTGCGCCCTCCCGCATTTATAACCGGAGGATGCCAACCGCCAGCCTCCATGATCGCAAGTAATCATGACTCATTTTTGCATGCAGGGACTTGTCAAGTTGGGCAGTTGCTGAGGCAGCATGGGGAAGCGGAGATGCCCACGTCCAATCAACCACCACGCTGCGCCCAAGGCCATAGGCTGTTGGGGCCCGCGGCGCACCACACTTGACCTTTCGCTTCTCTGCTAAGCCAAGTCTGAGCGCGGCTTGGGCCCAGGGGCTACTGTCGACGTCCTGGGAACGGGGGTCCCTAGACTTGCCTGCATGCGGCCTGCGGCGTGGCTCCAGTGGTGGCCCAGTATGGTACATCTTCATCAACGCAAACTCAAGACCCTCGCGAGGGGCCAAGCCTCGTGGGGCGGACGACGCAAGGCTTCCTCAGGAGCGGCCTCGCCAGGCAGACTCGCGAGGAGGCGGAGAGATCAAGGCAAGGGTACCTCACGAGGTGCTAGTGACGCAAGCCGTGACAATCTGCACAGTGTCCTTATTTCCTCTTTTGTGCAAGGGGGGCAACCACAGGCGTGGAGTACCGAGGCATCAGGCAAAGGCTACCATTTCGGTGCAACGAGACCAAGACCAGTAGAGCGGCAGGATGGAGGTCACTGTGGAGCCCAAGGCAGTGTCACCACTAGTGCCTTTGGTAGCCGAAGACCAACTTTAGTCCGGATAGCTTGTACTAGATGTTCCCCTTCAAAATGGCCATTGTTGGCGCGCTTCCCGCTCAATATTTGGGAAGAGGACCAGGGCCTCTATATATAGAGCTAGCTACCACAGTAGAGGGCATCTCATAGAGTCCCCATCAGATCGAGAGGCGATCGAACTCTCGCAAGTAGTTCATCGCACCAGCCCAAGAAAATCTCTCGCGAGGCTGTTCCTCCCCTTGTACTGTTCATCATCAGCCCCTGAGGCAATCCACCACAACACACACTGGAGTAGGGTATTACACCACAATGGTGGCCCGAACCAGTATAAAGCTTGTGTCCCTCGTGTTGTTCATCGTTTAGCTCAGATTCTCGTGAGGAGATCGAACGTGGATTGGTAGGGGGAAGATCTTCGCGCGCACCCCAGAGTTCGAACATTAAGGGTCTGCCGGAACCCTACATCTGACAGGTACCATATACCTACCATATACCTTCCTCAAAATAGCCACCATACCTACCTATTATGGCATTTCCATAGCCATTCCAAGATATATTGCCATGCAACTTTCGACCGTTTCATTTATTATGACATGCATCATCATTGTCATATTGCCTTGCATGATCATGTAGTTGACATCTTATTTGTGGCAAAGCCACCATCCATAATTCTTTCATACGTGTCACTCTTGATTCATTGCACATCCCGGTACACCGCCGGAGGCACTCATATAGAGAATCATATTTTGTTCAAGTATTGAGTTGTAATTCTTGAGTTGTAAGTAAATAAAAGTGTGATGATCTTCATTATTAGAGCATTGTCCCAGTGAGGAAAGGATGATGGAGACTTTGATTCCCCCACATGTCGGGATGAGACTCCGGACGAATAATAATAATAAAATAATAAAAAAAAGAGGCCAAAAAAAGAGAAGGCCCAAAAAATGAGAGAAAAAGAGAGAAGGGGCAATGCTACTATCCTTATACCACACTTGTGCTTAAGTAGCACCATGATCTTAATGATAGAGAGTCTCCTATGTTGTCACTTTAATATACTAGTGGGAATTTTCATTATAGAACTTGGCTTGTATATTCCAATGATGGGCTTCCTCAAAATGCCCTAGGTCTTCGTGAGCAAGTGAGTTGGATGCACACCCACTTAGTTTCTTTTGTTGAGCTTTCATACACTTATAGCTCTAGTGCATCTATTGCATGGCAATCCCTACTCACTCACATTGATCTCTATTGATGGGCATCTCCCTAGCCCGTTGATACGCCTAGTTGATCTGAGACTATGTTCTCCTTTTCGTCTTCTCCACAACCACCATTCTATTCCACCTATAGTGCTATGTCCATGGCTCACGCTCATGTATTGCGTGAAGATTGAAAAAGTTTGAAAATACTAAAGTATGAAACAACTGCTTGGCTGAAACCGGGGTTGTGCATGAGTAAATACTTTGTGTGATGAAGATAGAGCATAGCCAGACTATATGATTTTGTAGGGATAACTTTCTTTGGCCATGTTATTTTGGGAAGACATGATTGCTTTGTTAGTATGCTTGAAGTATTATTGTTTTTATGTCAATATTAAACTTTTGTTTTGAATCTTATGGATCTGAATATTCTTGCCACATTAGAGAAGATTACATTGATAAATATGTTGGGTAGAATTCCACATCAAAAATTATGTTTTTATCATTTACCTACTCAAGGAGGAGCAGGAATTAAGCTTGGGGATCCTGATACGTCTACAACGTATCTATAATTTTTGATGTATTCATGCCATGTTTATAATATTGTTACATGATTTTGGTATGATTTGGTTAGAACTAACCCGGACTGACGCTGTTTTCAGCAGAACTACCGTGGTGTTGTTTTTGTGCAGAAATAAAAGTTCTCGGAATGCGCTGAAAATCAACGGAGATTTTTTCTAGAAAATATACAAAATAATGGAATAAAAAGTTATTGGAGAGGAGTCCCGTGGGGCCCACGAGGGTGGAGGGCGCCCCCTAGGGCTCACCCCTATACCTCGTGGACACCCCATGGGTCCTACTGACTTGGTCTCGACGCCATACCCTCCTATAAATACAGAAACCCCCGAAACATAACCTAGATCGGGAGTTCCGGCGCCGCAAGCCTCTGTAGCGACCAAAAATCAATCTAGACCCCATTCCGGCACCCTGCCGGAGGGGTGAATCATCACTGGTGGCCATCTTCATCATCCCGGCGCTCTCCATGACGAGGACGGAGTAGTTCACCCTCGGGGCTGAGGGTATGTACCAGTAGCTATGTGTTTGATCTCTCTCTCTCTCATGTTCTTGATGTGGCATGATCTTGATGTATCATGAGCTTTGCTATTATAGTTGGATCTTATGAGGTTTCTCCCCCTCTACTCTCTTGTAATGGATTGTGTTTTACCTTTGAGGTTATCTTATTGGATTGAGTCTTTAAGGATTTGACAACACTTGATGTATGTCTTGCATGTGCTTATCTCTGGTGATAATGGGATATCACTTGATGTATGTTTTGGTGATCAACTTGCGGGTTCAGTGACCTTGTGAACTTATGCATAGGGGTTGGCACATGTTTTCGTCTTGACTCTCCGGTAGAAACTTTGGGGCACTCTTTGAAGTTCTTTGTGTTGGTTGAATAGATGAATCTGAGATTGTGTGATGCATATCGTATAATCAAACCCACGGATACTTGAGGTGACATTGGAGTATCTAGGTGACATTAGGGTTTTGGTTGATTTGTGTCTTAAGGTGTTATTTTACTATGAACTCTAGGGCTATTTGTGACACTTATAGGAATAGCCCGATGGATTGATCGGAAAGAATAACCTTGAGGTGGTTTCGTACCCTACAATAATCTCTTCGTTTGTTCTCCGCTATTAGTGACTTTGGAGTTACTATTTGTTGCATGTTGAGGGATAGTTATATGATCCAATTATGTTATTATTGTTGAGAGAACTTGCACTAGTGAAAGTATGAACCCTAGGACTTGTTTCCTACCATTGCAATACCGTTTACGCTCACTTTTATCACTTGTTACCTTGCTGTTTTTATAATTTCAGATTACAAAAACCTATATCTACCATCCATATTGCACTTGTATCACCATCTCTTCACCGAACTAGTGCGCCTATACAATTTACCATTGTATTGGGTGTGTTGGGGACACAAGAGACTCTTTGTTATTTGGTTGCAGGGTTGTTTAAGAGAGACCATCTTCATCCTATGCCTCCCACGGATTGATAAACCTTATGTCATCCACTTGAGGGAAATTTGCTACTGTCCTACAAACATCTGCACTTGGAGGCCCAACAACGTCTACAAGAAGAAGGTTGCGTAGTAGACATCAGTGATGTGGTTGGAGGAATAAATTATGAAATCGCGCGCCTAATGAAAATTTTGCTGCAAAACTTCAAACTTGGGCAGGGGAAACACACAACGGAGACGAAGCGCGTAAAACACTCGTGTGGGAGAAAACAGAAAATTGGCAGTTCCTGTCTCCAAAAAAATGTACACGTGTAGTCGATTTTTTTGGTCAATGGTACGCCTGGTTTATTAGGAACCATTGCACAAGTAACAGACTTATGGATCATTAATACAGAAAAACACACATGGGTACGGCATAGAACCGTGTGTTTTGTGATCTTCTAGTGATTAACGCAAAAAAGCGCACACGGTCACACATACTAATCAACGCTCAAAGCCCTCAAAGGATGCTCCTACCGACATTGTATCTTAATACTACAAACTTAAAGTACTACTAGTAATTTGCTCTAATACTACAAACTTAAACTACTTCTCACATGCTGCTATTGGGGCATGCTGGCCAGACACCGGTGTTCTCCTTCTTGGCCTTGTAGGCGGCAGCCAACCATGCTTCGTTATCCGCCACACTCTCCTCAGCATGGCGGGCGGCCTCTTCTTTCTTGCGGTGGTGGGACTCTCTTTTCTTGACTGCTTTCTGCCTTTTCTGATCCTCCTGCGCGCCTTTGTCCGCCTCTAGATCCAACGCCCATTGGGCCATGTAGCCTAAAAGTCCTCCCACGTAACTATGTGGCCGCCGGCAGTGATGAACTCGGCGTGGCGAGACGCCATCGCTTACTTACCATGTGTGCGGTCGTGGGCTGCGAGGAACACGGCGCGGAGGGATGCCATCGCTTCCTTAACAGTTACTGTGCGCTGTGGTGCCATGGACGATGCTTGGAGAGAGCTCTGGGATGGAGGGGCCAGGCAACCGTACAGTGCGGTGGTTTTTAAGAGCTCAACAACAAACAACAAAGGAAATTTGGCTTCCCTTATGATTTTGCTCGTTCATTATCGCACACGGTTCATCTCGGTCGCTTCCAGAAACAGTGTGCGCTAAGGCTATTGTGTGTTGCGTTATGATTGGCTGGAAGCCCAACCACATGGATAGCACATGTGCACCGTAGGATGCGCCGCGATCGAACGACAATCCATGTACCTCACATCAGATCCATGTAATTGTAGCTGGATTGGATTTATATGCGCCAAATTCCTAGAAAATGCACATAATCCCTTAAATATGGTAAATGAGCCCGAAAAAATGCCAAATTTGAACACGGTGATTTGCAGGGTGTATGTTCTTCATAGAAAAAAAACTCCAGGGCAAAGAATAAGGAAAATTTGGATTCCCCTTCCATTTTGGTGATTTCCCTCTCGAAAGCATGGAACTTCCCCGGTGATGGTTCGATTTATGAAGGGCATGCATGACGTCATAAGCCAAACCTTCTCAAAATTTTACTAGGGCATGGTGAGGTCATACTATGGCACCATGCGAGGCATCATGTTTTTCAATCATTTATTTCATTTCTTCTATAGTTGAAAACCCAATAAACAAACGTTTTTGGTTGACTATTGCCACACATTTCATCAAAATATCTGTCCATTCCTTGTAAAAGGCATGAGAATTTACTAAATGGCACGATCATTGTTTTACAGACTGTTCTTGTGCACCCTTTCATGCACCGATTGTTTGAACTTGAATTATGTGCACTAATGCCTAGAAAATGCACATAATCCACTAAATATGGTAAATTAACCTGGAAAAGTGTCAAATTTGAATGTGGTGATTTGTAGGGTGTATGTTCATCGTAGAAAAAAACTCATGGACAAAGGACAAAGGAAATTTGGATCCCCCTTCAGTCTTGGTGATTTCCCTCTCGAAACCATGAAACTTCCTCGGTGATGGTTCGATTTAAGAAAGGCGTGCATGATGACATAAGGAAAACATTCTCAAATTTTTACCAGGGCATGGTGAGGCCATACCATGGCACCACGCCAGGCATCATGTTTTTCAAGCATTTATTTCATTTTTTATATAGTTGTTAACCCAGTAAACGGCGTGTTTATGGTTGACTATTTTTTTGACTGGGAACTGTAGGGCAAAACCCCCACAGCATATCAAAAGCTTTATTAAAGACAAGTAACAATTACAAGTGGAGGATCACAAGGGGTAATCGAACTAATCTAAAGAAAAGAAACAAAAGGATACAAAAAGGGCCTTAAGGAGGCAGAAAAGAAACCCATCTCAGGAGATCATCCTTGTAGGCAGTTTATGGTTGACTATTGCCACACATTTCCTCGAAATATTTGTCCATTCCTTGTAAAAGGCATGAGAATTTACTAAATGGCATGAGGATGGTTTTCCAGACCATTCTTGTGCACCTTTTCATGCTTCAATTGTTCGAATTTGAATTGTGTGCATTAATGCCTAGAGAATGCAAATAATCCCCTAAATATGGTAAATGAACCCGGAAAAGTGTCAAATCTGAACATGATGATTTGCGGGGTATATGTTCATCGTAGAAACAAACTCATGGACAAAGGACAAAGGAAATTTGGATCCCCCTTCAATCTTGGTGATTTCCCCCTCAAAACCATGGAACTTCCTCGGTAATGGTTCGATTTATGAAAGGCGTGCATGACGACATAAGGAAAACATTCTCAAGTTTTTACCAGGGCACGATGAGGCCATACCATGGCACCATGCCAGGCGTCATGTTTTCCAAGCATGTATTTCATTTTTGTATAGTTGTTAACCTAGTAAACAACACGTTTATGGTTGACTATTGCCACACATTTCCTTGAAATATCTGCCCATTCCTTCTAAAAGGCATGAGAATGTACTAAATAGCACAAGGATGGTTTTCCAGACCGTTCTTGTGCACTTTTCATGCACCAATTGTTCGAATTCGAATTATGTGCATTAATGTCTAGAAAATGCAAATAATCCCCTAAATATTGTAAATGGGCCTAGAAAACTGTCAAATTTGAACACGTTGCATCTGAGGCAGTATGTTGATTGTTGGACAAAATTGAATGACAAACTAGGATGGAAATTTGGATTCCCCTTCAATCTTGGTGATTTCCCTCTCGAAAGCATGGAACTTCCTCGGTGATGGTTTGATTTGTGAAGGGCGTGCATGACGACATTAATCAAACCTTCTCATCTTTTAACCAGGGCACGGTGAGCCCATACCATGATGGCACCATGCCAAGCGTCATGTTTTTCAAGCATGTATTTCATTTTTCTATAGTTGCTAACCTAGTAAATGACGCGTTTTGGTTGACTATTGCCACACATTCCCTTGAAATCTCTGCCCGTTCCCTGTAACAGGATTGAGAATTTACTAAATACCACAAGTATGGTTTTTTCAGACCGTTCGTGTGCACCTTTTCATGCACCGATTGTTTGAATTTGAATTTTGTGGATTAATGCCTAGAAAACGAACATAATCCCCTAATATGGTAAATGAGCCCAGAAAAATGCCAAATTTGAGCATGTTGCATTCGAGGGGGTATGTTGATTGTAGAAAAAACTGAATGACAAGCTAGGAAGGAAATTGTTTTCCCGGCCCCTTCAATCTTGTTGATTTCCCTCAAAAACATGACATTTCCTAGGTGATGGTTCGATTTATGAATGGTGTGCATGATGACATAATACAAACATTCTCAATTTTTTACCAGGGCATGGTGAGGCCACACATTTCCTTGAAAAATCTGCCCATTCCTTATAAAAGGCATGAGAAATTACTATATAGCACGACCATGGTTTCCCAGACCGTTCTCGTGCACCTTTTCCGATTGTTTGAATTTGAATTATGTGCATTAATGCCTAGAAAATGCACATAATCCCCTAAATATTGTAAATGAACCCGAAAAAGTGCCAAATTTGAACATGGTGATTAGCAGGGTTTATGTTCATCATAGAAAAAACTCATGGACAAAGGACAAAGGAGATTCGGATTCCGATTCAATCCCTGTGATTTACTATCTCACATGATTCATCTCCGTCGCCTCTACGAACCGTGGGTGTTCACTCACACATGCAAAAGGAAAACAAAACCCTCGCCCCCTTCATCCCACCCACTCGCCACAGACTCCTCCGCAACTCTGCACCTCATCAACTTCTATCGCGGCGGCCACCCTAAGCTCGACGGTGCTGTTGTCGGTGGGCGGAGGTCACGCTCCAAACGATACGAGATTCCGCCCCTACCGCTTTCCGTCGCCTATCTACACATTCTAGACTTTGGTCGACTGGGGTTTTCTTCGGGATTGGCCCAGGGATTTTCCTCATGGAGAAGGTAATCAACTTAGCAAAACATTCACTCATCTCTTATCGCAGTCCGTTCATTGTTGTTAATCAACCGGCGGAAATCACCGTGGAATCATTTTTGTTCTAGCTGATTCGTGGGTGTTCATTCATGTGTCCATAATGCGAGCACAAATTGGGCAAGTGTGGTCACGGCCAGTCGGAAACAAAGTTCTATCTCACCATTCCGGATGACTTCAGGGAGCGCTCGATATGTTCAATCTCAACCTACCACGGTCGGCATGGTCTAAATATGTGAACATATACCGTTTGTTGCTACATTATCTATATATTTGCATCAAATCTTTGTTACATTATCTATTTTTAATTATATATTTTTGTACTTTGCTTTCATCTATATATTGATATGTTCTATCAGTTGCTCCCACATTTGCATCTTGCTTTGTTATTTCAATATATCTAATTTACTATCTTAATTTTCATTTCAAGCAGTACATCCCTTGCTTTGCAAGAACATGAGTAGAAGGAAATCTTGGGCTTTACTTTGTTGATGACTCCCAGGATGTCATATTGACAACGCAGCATGGACATACAATGACAGTTAGTATAAAACTTGATAAAGATGGTCCCTCCTATTTTAATGCGGACCTTTGGAGACAAATGTCTAAGTGTTATGAACTGAAAGTTGGTAATAAAATTCTAGTGCATCCATCACAGCCTAGTCTAACTAACATGGATGTTTACTTCCCCAACATCATCAGCCGATCAAAGTCTGGTCGAGGTTAGTGTCCTTTCAACCTTCTCCATGTTGTCATATTACTTATTAAAATCGGGGTATTTGTTCTAACTAATTGATCACTATTTAAGCAACCAATTGTGATTTCATTTTCTAACTCCGTTCCTAGGCAATAACAAATTCTATTTACCAAATTATGCGCGCTATATATTCTTCGGTCATGTTCGGAATAAATAATACCTTTCCACCTTTTAAGCAGGATATGTTGGATGCATAGTGAACGATCTGTATGTTACTAAGCGTACCAAATTTCACTGGAAGGACTTGAAGCATGTCATAAACTTTGTTGATAATGTGACAGAGATAGCACATCGTATGAGCGCTGGATTTTGGATGGGATTAATAATACCTATGGTGAACACATTGAACAAGACCAATTGTGTGCACAAAATGCTGGTAAAAAGTCTTATTTTAATGCTGATGCTCATAAACTATATATATATATATATATATATATATATATTCAACGATATGTTACAATTGGTTTTTATTCTACATTTCAACAGAAATTGCCCGCTGTAGCAGTTCCTGGTTCGATTTCCCAACATGGTCGAATTACACTTGTGTCTGCTAATAACGCCAAAGTGATTGCAAGGTACTGCATTTCCCGCATAAATGGAACCATTCAAATTAACAAGTTCTTGCTTGTCATGGCAATGCATTCATATTGGAAAATTGGAGACACTATTCTACTCATGCTCTATCAAGGCACAGGAGAGCTCTTCCTTTTCATTGACGAGATGCCGAGTTGCCGTGATCAAGCTGCTTCCAGCGGATAGTTGTGGTTGTTGGCCCTCACCCTCTTAAAATGTGCTAGCTATTACTATGTTAAATATGTAGATATGGACCATATGGTTGTTGGCTGTTAGCCTCTGAAAATGTGATAGTTGTTACTATGTTAAATATCTAGATATGGACCATATGGTTGTCAAAACCGTGTTACGAAGATCCTCCTTTTGTCAAATACTGTAACCTCTATATATACATATATATATGTTACTCAAATGCTATTAGAAAAGTTCTTAAATTTTTATGTAAAGTATTAGTATCGTACACAGTTCTTTGAGTTTAAACGTGTGCCGATGTCCAGAAGGCATTTGCATATTAACTGTCCATATTGCAAATTCACACACATGTTATCATAAGGAAACGTATGTGTAACTTACTAATCATTGCACACGAGTACTCGCAGACGCATCGTGTGCGATACTCCTAGCCATCGCATGGAACTAGTTTGCATTTTTCAAAGTTTTTTGTATGAACATAATCGCACAGGAACTTACTATAGTAACCGTATGTGTTATAATTTCTCATCGCAAATAGTTCATCCGAGTGGGCTGTTTGCTGCGTATCACAGACATATGGTTTACACGAATTGTTTGTGTTCTTTTGGCTGATCATAAATGCCGCATATTACACACATCTTGTTAATATGAACCATTTCCATTCTCTTACCTAATCGAAAATAGTTTGCTCGAGTGAACCGTATGCTGTATATCCCACACACCTTGATCTGGCTGACCATTTCTGTTGCATTCCCTAATAGCACATAGTTCATCGGAGCTAACTGTATGCCATATATCGCACACACATTGATATGGCTGCCCGTTTCTGTTGTTCTTCCTCATCGCAAATAGTTCTGCTGGATCAACCGTATGCCCAGCATCGCACACGCAAGTAAAATCCGAACCGTGTTTGATGTGTCCGCCATCTCAAATGTTTGCACATTTTTTGACGGTTTTCTTACACCACTGTTTGCGATTATTGCATCGCACACAGTTTCGTCGAAGGGTCTCTGGTCGTAGTGTCATGTTAGCAGCATCCTGCAGTAGTGTACCTCTAGTGACCTGAAATAGAAAAACCTCCTGCAAATAATAACAATGTATCTATTTCTGATGCTGAAAATCAATCTAGAAATGAACATTCACCTAGTGATAATGAAAAAGATAATGATGATGTTCATGAAGACACCCATCCAGACAATGATAAAGAACCAGATAATGAAGTTGAAATAGAACCAGTTGTGGATCTTGATAACCCACAACCTAAAAATAAAAGATATGATAAAAGAGACTTTGTTGCTAGGAAACATGGTAAAGAAAGAGAGCCATGGGTTCAAAAAACACACGCCCTTTCCACCTAAATCAACTAAGAAAAAGGATGATGAAGAATTTGAATGCTTTGCTGAAATGCTTAGGCTAGTCTTTTTGCGTGCTCGCTTGACCGATATATTAAAGATGACCCCTTATGAAAAATACATGAAAGACATCATCACTAATAAGAGAAAAATACCTGAAGCTGAAATCTCCACCATGCTTGCTAATTATTCTTTTAAGGATGGAGTACCTAAAAAACTAGGAGATCGGGGAATAGCAACTATACCTTGCTCCATCAAAAGAATTTATGTTAAAACTACTTTGTGAGATTTGGGAGATGGTGTTAGTCCTATGCCTTTATCCTTATATAAAAGACTTGATTTGAATAAACTCACACCTACTGAAATATCTTTGCAAATGGTTGACAAATCAACTGCCATACCTATTGGTATTTGTGAGGATGTGCCTGTTATTGTTGCAGATGTTACTATCTTAACTGACTTTGTTATACTTGAGATGCCCGAGGATGACAACATGTTGATTATCCTTGGTAGAACCTTCTTGAATACTGCAGGGGCTGTTATTGATTGCAATAAAAGCAAGGTCACTTTTCATATCAATGGTAATGAGCACACGGTGCACTTTCCGAAGAAACAATTCCAAGTGAATGTTATTAATGTTATTAAAAAATCTCCAACACTCACTATCGGAAGTTTTCAACTACCTCTACCTACTGCCAAAAAGAAATATGAAATGCTTATTGTTGGGGACATGCATATCCCCATTGAGGTAACTTAGTGTTTTACAAAAGTTCTTCGGTTTCATGCTAATCGAAGGTGGTTGTTAATAAGACTTGATCAACCTTATTAATGGATCATCTTTGAGAGGTATGAAGTTGATGAATCTAGTAGGCACAACTTTCTATCCCTACCTTTTACACTCTGTTTTTCTTAGTTAAATAAAATAAAATGCCATGTTTTGTCTGCTTTCTGAATTTTCTGTACAATAAAAATGACCCAAAAATAAAAGTTCGCAGAATGCCATGAAAATTTGATACAATTTTTTTCTAAATATTTCTGAATTTTTAGTGCAAATAACATCAGAAGGGGGTGCACCAGGTGGGCACAACCCACCTGAGCCCGCCAGCAGCCCCAAGCGCGCCCTGGTGGGTTGTGGTCCCCACATGGGCTCCCTCACTTATCTCTTTAGCCCATGTAATCACCTACCTCCAAAAAAATCACCATTGCTCTCTCTTTCGTGTTCTTGCTCTCAAACCCGTAGATTTCGATCTCTTTGCTCGAACCTCCGTTTCTGAAACTGTTTTGGGGGATTGTTACTTGGTATGTGACTCCTCCATTGCTCCAATTAGTTTTTTCTTTAGTGGTTTATATTTTGAATAATTAGCTACTCTGGGTGTTGGTGTAGATGAGCTTGCATGTTGAATTATTAGAGTTCTAAGTAGTTTGAATGCTCAATATGGCCTCATGCATCTCTATGAGTAGTTGCTATCAATCTTGTGAAGTTTTATTGACAAAACTTTTGTGGACTAATTTTTTTCAGAATTTTATTTATAGGAATAAGATGAGTTTATTTAGGAGTTCTTCGAGGAGGAGGTCTTTAGAGGCATCATCTAGTAGTGGCTCGATGCATCGACCTTATGTTGAACCAAGCGCAAGTTCGATATGGGAATCAGCTACCAAATCCTGCCTGTGGCCATGCAATGATTTTATGGTGAGTGCATGTATTAAAGAAGAATTTGAGGAATATGTTCACAACACCGAGCTAGGCCCCTAAATTGAAGATAAGTGCAATCAACATCTCAGCCTCACAAAATTATTTACAAAAGAATTTAAATTTCATCCTCGTGAGTCTAGAGTTTCATTTAAGCTTTATGACCGTCCTTCTACCATGCCTCTAGACGTGTGTCGGGGAAACTGATCCTCGAACACCTATGGGGTCGGCGGACCGGGCCCCTTTCAGTTCGGCGGGGGGCGGAGATCGCATGAAGAGCAGATCAAGGCGAAGCACACGAGCAGTTTACCCAGCTTCGGAGCTCTCCGGAGAGATAACACTCCTACTGCTGCTTGTCTGGATCTATTCTGTTCTTGCTCTAGAGAGAGCGTAGTGTCTTTCTGGGTTACGAATGAGTTGAAACGAACCGAACCCCCTCTACGTTGCGCATGGGCCTCCTTTTATACGCTAAAGGGGTCACCGACAGGTGGCAACGCAGAGAAGGGTACAAATATAAAAAGTGGGGTGGTTGGTACAGTTACTTGTACAGTGCACCCTACCTAACCCTGATGGCAGGGGACAAGGGCATTAAAGGCCCGTCTGAGTCACCCAAACAATGCAGAAAAGGACCGTTAGGGGCGCCACCGTTCGCCACGATGACGATCTTGTCAGCTTCGCATGCCACTGCGCACCGCTGGCTGCACAGCCTCCCGCCACGCGCGCCTGGACAGGCCCCCAGAGCGACACGTTGGTGGATGCGCTGGAGCGTGGGCACAGAGTGGCCGCCTGCCGCGGCAAATGCCTTGCCGCTGTTGTTATCTTGTCGGGTCCGGAAGCTTGTCGCTCATCGGGCCTTGAGGTACCTTGTTTGGTTTACCCGACAAGCTCCTCTTGCCGGGACCTTGTTGCCTTGCCGGAGCGCGTGGCGCGTCGCGGCAAGTTCTTTGGAGTGCCTCGGCTGGCCTTCCCGGCAACCTCCTCTTGTCGGGGCCTTGTTTCCTGAGATTAAATACTTTGTTCTTGAATGGATCCAAGGGAACCTTGAAGGATCTTGGCGTTCGCCCAGCAAGCCTTGCCGCGGGGTGCTGCAACTGCCCGTGCACAAGTTCGGGGTACTAGGGTACCCCTATTCTAGTACACCGATAGGAGCCCCCGGGCCTGGGCCAGACACGGTGCCGAGCGCTGTTGGGCTAGGCCCAAGACAGGGCACGGGCACGCGCGGACTGGACCACACCGGATCTCGCTCCATATCCACCGCGTTCTCCCATAACGGCACGCGTTGAATGCGGCATCGTGGGAGAGATCATGGGTGGTTGTTTATTCGGAAGGGCGAAACGTTCGCCCCGTCCCTCTTTATAAGCAGAGGAAACAGGGGCAGTTCGTTCCCCCTCGCTGGTTGCTGCTACTCCATCTTCAAGAACCTCCGCCGCCCCCCTTCTTCTCGAAGTCGAGAGAGCAGTGCTCCGCCCCCCATTGCCACTAGCATCACCACGCTGTCGACCTCGCTCACCACCTCCACCATGGCCCCGAAAGCCGACAAGGGAAAGGGCGTGAAGTCGGCTGAGGCGCAGCGGCTCACGGCGCTGCGGAAGGAGCGGGCGATCTTCTCCCCTCAGCTCGGCGTGCAGGAGCTGAGGGAGTACTTCTACATCTTTTGGGCGACGGAGACGCGTGCGCATCCGTGCACGAGGGTACTCCCGGCCGCTGCTTCGGAGCTGGCTCCAAACGGGTACCCATTCTTCGCGCTATTCTTCTATTGCGGGCTCTGCCCACCCTTCTCGGAGTTCTTCTGTGATATCATGAACACATACGGCTTCCGCCTCCTTGACTTCACCCCCAACGCTGTTCTGACCATGGCAGTTTTCGCACATTTGTGCGAAAACTTTGTCGGAGTCCACCCCAGTGTTGCCCTTTTCCGCCACTACTTCATACCTCGGGTAGAGAGAGGGGAGCCGCTTGCCGGAGGGATTGCTTGGATCTCGAGAGTCGGCAAGAACGAGGCGTACTTGGAGGGTGAGCTCCGCAGCAAGTGGGATGAGTGGAGAGCGGAGTGGTGCTGGATTGTCGAGGAGAATCCGCAGCCCTTCACCGCCGTGCGCCAAACTCCAATAGTGTGCGGCAATGACTGGAGCAACGTGGCCCCGGAAGACGAGAGGCTGAAGATCGCCATTACTAGGATCATTCGCCTTAGGCTTGCGGGGCTCACGGTAGGTGCTGTAGGCGCAGATTTCCTCCGCCGCAGCATCGCCCCCCTGCAGGAGAGGGGGAGGCCCGCCTGGGAATTCAAGAACTCGGCGGACATCATGAGGCTGCGGTCGGGCCTCAACTATAACTTCACTGTCTTGGAGCTGGATGCAATGCTCTTGGAGTTGTTCAAACGCGACCCCCAGCACCCATTCACGCTGCCGAGGGGCGTTGTCCCATTATGCAATAATTCTTCGCTTGACCGGATCCGCGCCATGATGCCGTTGTGTGATTCACACGGAATCGTTCCAACTTGGCAAGAGCCTGCGGATGACATCGTGCAAGCGTTCTTCAACAATTCGGAAGAAGTGCCGGTCCGCGCTGACGTGCAGAAGAGCCTCACCCGTGACACCACCGACGAGGAGCTGCAGCGCATCGCCACTAGGGCGGAAGAGGTTGCGGCCGCAGCTGCCGCGGGCGTGTTTGGGTTCACTGTGGAGGAGGCGGAGGCTGCAGAGGCGACAAACCTTGCCGAGCGCGCGGAGTTCATGGGCGAGGAGGAGCCTGCCGGTTCCGAAGCCGAGCCGAGCGAGGCCGGCGAGGTGGAGCCCGAGCCTTCAGAAATCTTGCCGCAGGCGGAGCCCCCGGCCCCGCCAAGAAGGCGCCTTCGCAGGGCCGGGGACGCAGCGGGGCGCAACCGGCTCAACAGCCGCCGAGCCATGTGACGCGCTCTACCGCGACAAGCAATGTTGCCGCGGAAGCGCCTCACGCAACAGCGCAACTGGAGCGGGATCTTCCAGGGCCACCGCCACCGCCCCCGCCAATAGGGCAAGGGATCCTACTCCTCCGCCTCGCCGCACCGGAGGGCCGGACTTCGATCTTTCCACGCTCAGGTCCGACGAGGAGGAAGAAGAGTAAGTTTCTTTGGTGCTCTTGTAGTTCTTCAATCTTGCTGTTTATATCTTGTATTTGACTTGCTCCAATCTGGACTCCTTTCTTTTCAGGACGCTGGCCCAGAGAGCGGCGAAGAGGGCCAAGGCCGCGGTGATAGTCATTGAGGATGACCCCATCGCGTCAGTAGGAGGTGAGTCCGAGACCACCTTGACGGACCCGGCAATCACTCCTCACAGCAGCCCCCAACGCAGCCCCCAGCGTAAGTTCATAGTTTTTTCTTTGCTGTCGGGCGCGCATGAGTGCTTTTTCCTTTGTTTGATATCTTGCTTGTTGATTTGTGCAGGAGCAGAGCAGTCACATCAGGAGCGCCCAGAAGCTGGTCCCGAAGTGCCACCTGCTTCGACTGCGCCGCCAAGGGAGGAGTCCCCGGCAAGGGAGCGCTCTCCGGCAAGGGGGAACTCTCCGGCAAGGGACAGCACCGTCGATCCTGCGGCGACCGAGACCGCAACTGCAGATCTTGGCGCAGGTAATTCACTTGTCCAAAAACTTTCCCTTGGGTTCTTCTTCTTCTGATTTTCTTCTTTTGGATTTCTGATTGATTTTCTTCCCTTCTTCGTTCTTCAGACCCCTCAGCTACTGAGCCAATGGAGACAGAGGGCGCCGGCGAGGAAGGGGCCGGTGCTGATGAGACCGCCGGCGAGGAGGCCGCCAGGGGTGCTGCTGCAGAAGCCGGCGAGGGGTCGGGCGATCATACTGACGACCCTGAGGCTGCAGGAGCGCCAGGCGCTGCGCCGACCGCCGATCCCTCTGCCGCTTCTGCGGATCCGGGCTCCGAGGAGCCCCAGCCCGGCGCCTACTTGAAGGCCGGCGACAGTATCTTCATCAAGCTACCCTGGGCGTCGAGCTCCAGGGCGCCGGTCGAGGGGGAAACTTTCGACGGGGAGGTGCTCGCCTCCGCCGGGCTGTCGTTGGTTGACGCGCCCGGCAGCAGCAGTGGCGAGCCTGAGGAGGAGCAGCTGATGCGGAAGCTGCTGTCACTCTACCGCGCCCGGCAAGCCAAGCTAGCTTCCCGGGAAGCGCTTGTCGTGAAGGCGGGAGTTGACATGGAGAAGCGCGCGGAGGAGCTCCGGGGCCACAATCAAGAAGCTCTCCGGTCCCTGGCGCAGGAGCGGGAGCGACTCGACGAGGAGCGCACGGCCTTCCTTCTCGAGAAGGCCGAAGCTGAGGAGGAGCAAAGGCTGGCCGCCGAGAAGCAGTCCGCGCGGGAAGGTGAACTAGTGCAGCGGAAGGCCAACCTCGACAGCTACGAGGAAGAGCTCGCCGAGCACGAGCAAGCACTTTGCGGGGCGCTCAAGGAGGCAAAGGATGCTGCGGCAATTGCAGAGGCCGCCAAGAAAGAGCTGGAGGAGAAGGTGGCGCAGCTGGAGGCCGACATTGGAAAGAGCGGCGAGGAGCTTGCTGCGCTCAAGCGTGAGTGTGAGAAGGATGCTGCCACCCACGGTGAGCTGCAAGGTCTTCTCGCTGAGAGGGGCAAGGAACTCAGCGCCGCCAAGGATTCCAAAGCAGACCTGGAGCTGAAGCTGGCCACGCTGACGCAGACGCTGGAGGCCGCCAAGGAACGGGAGAAGACCTTGTCGGAGAAGGTCAAGGCTGACGCGGCGCTGCTGGAGAGCATTGCAGTTACCCAGAACTCGTTCAGAGACACCGTGGAGCACTGGACCGAGGGTCTGGTGAACATTGCCGCAGCCATCAACGAGGAGCTGGCGCAGCTGGGGATGGAGGACTTTGGGTATCCTTCCGACGAGAGTCTTCAACCCAGCACCAAGCTCAGCCTATTCTTCAAGGGCGTGGCGACGGCACTCCAGCGGCTCCGGGAGAGGATCCCGAAGCAGCTGGCCGACGAGTCGCACAAAATCTGCGCCGGGGTTCTCCAGAAGGTGCTGATGAAGGTGGCCTTCCGCAATCCAGGCCTCAGCTTCACCAACGTCCTCAGGTCCTTGCCACCTGACGCCGATCTGGATGCACTCAAGGCCCTTGTCGCACCCATTGTGGACAAGGTGAGCGAGATCAAGAGGGTCGAGGGTGGACACGTAGACTAGGCCGTCCATTTCTTCTTTTCCCTTGCCGCTGCTAATCATGTTATGAAAAACATTCTGTTAGAGCTGCGACACGTTATCTTGTAATATACCTTTATTTCTGTTATCAATTGCTATGTTATTTCCTCTACTAGATTCCTTCCTTTGTATGTTTTTACCCTACGCTTCTAGGGAACTTGTCGGCGCAGGCACCCGAGCCGCGAGCGCTGAGTGCGGAACTTCAGCAGCCTGCTGGCGGTGCTGCTTCCGACAAGAAACCTTGTCGCGACTAGATGTAGCACACTTAAGCTATTGAGCGGACTCGAAACAAAGTAAGGGCGCAACTAGCCACGAGTTGGTTCCACCGCGCACAGGTTTTCCATACAAAGCAGGGTCGTTCGAGGAAGATAACTCAAAAATTTAAAAACTGATTGCTCAAACTTTGGCAACTTAGCTTTTCTGTCGTTTGCTTCCCGGCAAGGCAAGACTTCGCTTGAACAACGCCTGGTCCATACGACAATCTTCTCCTTCTCCCCCGACAAATATGTGTGCGAGGGAACCTCCTTTTCCTTTGTTGAAAAAAGAAGAAAGAAGAGAAAATAACGATATGGGGCCCTTCGGCTTGTTACTGCTTACCGGATGTAGGTGTTGCACAAAGTGTCAGATAACACATGCAAGAAAGAAACTAATGCATGAAATGGATAAGTTGTGCGGAGCACATGGGGTTCTTTTTATGCACGGGATCTGCGCCCGGCTTTGTACAAAGGATTACATGCAACAGCGGCAAGACTTGTACAAAAGGTGGTTGCCGGAACGGGGTTCCGGCAACCGCGCCCTATGGGAAAAACTTACGAAGATGTTCTATGTTCCGGGAGTTGCTCACCGGAATGCCATCTTCGGTCTCAAGGCGGACAGCGCCGGGCCTTGTGACTCGTTTCACCCGATAAGGGCCTTCCCACTTCGGCGTCAACTTGTTGGAATTCTTGGTGGACTGAACGCACCGAAGAATAAGGTCGCCTTCCTCGAAGCTTCTAGTCTTAACTTTGCGGCTATGGTAGCGGCGCAAAGCTTGCTGGTATCGAGCAGCTCGTATAGCAGCTTGAAGACGATCTTCCTCAAGGAACAGCGCGTCGTCTTGTCGCAGCTGTTCTTGCTCAAGCTCATCATAAGCGAGCACTCGAGGGGATCCGTATATGAGTTCTGTGGGGAGAACTGCCTCTGCTCCATAGACTAGAGCGAAAGGCGTTTGGCTGGTGGCTCGATTTGGCATCGTTCTGATCGACCAAAGAACCACCGGTAGCTCCTCGATCCAGTTTCTTCCGCACTTGCGTAGTCTGTCGAAAGTTCTGGTCTTGAGCCCGCGCAGCACTTCAGCATTTGCCCTCTCTGCTTGACCGTTGCTTCTCGGATGAGCAACAGAAGCGAAGCAGACCTTGGCGCCAAGGTCTTGGACGTACTGCATGAAGGTGCGGCTCGTGAATTGCGTGCCGTTGTTGGTGATGATCCTGTTAGGGATCCCGAAACGACAAACAATTGACCTGAAGAACTTGACTGCTGATTGTGCTGTCACCTTCCTCACTGGCTGCACTTCCGGCCACTTTGTGAACTTGTCGATTGCGACGTACAAGTACTCAAAGCCCCCGACAGCTCGGGGGAAAGGGCCGAGGATATCGAGCCCCCAGACCGAAAATGGCCAGGATAAAGGGACTGTCTGGAGAGTTTGAGCTGGCTGGTGTATCTGTTTGGAGTGGAACTGGCACACTTCACACTTGGTTACTTGTGCAGTTGCATCCTGGAGGGCTTCTGGCCAAAAGAAGCCTTGCCGGAAAGCTTTGCCGGCAAGTGCCCTTGCGCCTATGTGGTGGCCACATATGCCTCCATGTATCTCTGCCAACAGCTTTTGTCCATCTTCTCGGCAAATACACTTCAATTTCACACCGTTGAGTCTTCTTCTGTACAGTATGCTATCGACAAACTAGTACATACTTGACTGCCGAGCTACTCTTTCCGCTTCTTCTTGCTCTTGGGGAAGTTCTCCTGTCTGAAGGAAATGGACAATCTGTTGTGCCCATGCTGGAGCTTGTGGCTCGACAACAAGGACTAAAGGCACATCTGCTGCTGCGGGAGCATCCGCTTCTATGGCAAGGACTTGCGGCCATTCCGGAGCTTGATGTTCCCCGGCAAGCTTGCCGGAGCAAAACTTGTCGGGAGCGTCTGCTTCAACGGAACAAACCATAAGGTTTGCCGGAGCAGACTGCCCCTAAGTATTCTTGGTGTTGATCTTGGGGACTTTCTTGGGGGCGGCTTCGGGGAGCTCTACCGGAAAGTAGTCTCCAGAAACCAACTTCCTCTTCTTGCTTTGTCCAGTTGAGGGTGCTACGGATGGCTGAGTCAACTTGAGCACAAAGATCCCTGGTTCCACAGGTAACTTTAGTGCGGCGCACTTTGACAGGCCGTCGGCAGTGTCATTCTGAGCTCTCGGGACATGTTCCATCTGTAGGCCGTCAAAGTACTCTTCTAGCTTCCTCACTTCATCAACATATGCTTCCATCAATGGACTCTGGTAGTTCTTGTTCACTTGGCGGACGACAAGCTGTGAGTCACCCCTGACAATGAGCTTCTTGATCCCAAGGTCTGCTGCGATTCTGAGACCGGCAAGCAATCCTTCATACTCTGCAGTATTGTTGGTTGCTTGCTCCTTGGGAAAGTGCATCTGGACTACGTACTTGAGGTGCTCTCCGGTGGGTGCGACAAGCAGCACGCCCGCACCAGCGCCTTGCAGCGAGAAGGCACCATCAAAGTACATCAGCCACTCTCTACTTGCCTCTTTGCCGGGGATGCTCGTCTCTGGAATTTCTTCATCTGGGGTTGGCGTCCACTCTGCTATGAACTCTGCCAATGCTCTGCTTTGGATAGTTGAAGTGCTCTCAAACTTGAGGCCAGAGCTTGACAGTTCCAGCGCCCACTCCACAATCCTGCCTGTTGCTTCTGGATTCTGCAGTATCCTCTTCAGCGGAAAGCGAGTGACGACTGTGATTTCATGTGCTTGGAAGTAATGGCGCAGCTTTCTCGAGGCCATGAGGAGGCCGAAAAGAAACTTCTGCACCCCAGAGTACCTTGATCTAGCCCCCTGCAGAAGGGAACTGACAAAGTAAACTGGACGCCGCACCATTCTCTTCTGCATCTTATTATGCTCCTGCGCAGATCCATCTTTGTCGGGACCAGAGCTTGTCGGCGAAGCCCCCTGCTTGTCGCTGGATGCATCTGTCGTGGTTGCTGGCTCATCATCTGCCTCTCTCTCCGCCACTAACGCAGCACTAACCACTTGATTGGTTGCCGCTATATACAGCAGCAACTTCTCTTGCGGCTTAGGTGCGAGAAGTGTTGGAGTGGAGGACAGGTATCTCTTCAAATCCTGCAGCGCAGCCTCCGCCTCCGGAGTCCATTTCATTGGACCTGCCTTTTTCAAAATTTTGAAAAATGGCAGGGCGCGCTCAGCAGATCTAGAGATAAACCTGCTGAGAGCAGCCACGCAACCGGCAAGCCTTCGTACATCCTTGGACGCGCTTTGGTGCTTCGATCTGCTCAATGGCCTTGATCTTGTCGGGATTGGCTTCAATTCCCCGCTGAGACACGAAGAACCCGAGAAGCTTGCCGGAAGGGACTCCAAACACGCACTTCTCGGGGTTAAGCTTGAGGTTGATCTTGCGCAGATTTGCAAATGTCTCGTCTAAATCTTGAATCAGGGTCGCCCTGTTCTTGCTCTTGACCACTATGTCATCCATGTAAGCTTCCACATTTCTGTGCATTTGCGGCTCAAAAGCATGGTGGACTACCCTTGCGAATGTTGAACCAGCATTCTTCAAACCGAAAGGCATCCGTACGAAGCAGTACGTGCCACACGGGGTGATAAATGCGGTTTTCTCTTCATCCTCTTCTGCCATGAAGATCTGATGGTATCCTGAGTATGCATCAAGAAATGAAAGCAAATCACATCCGGCTGTGGAGTCAACAATCTGGTCAATGCGCGGCAAGGGAAATGGGTCTTTGGGACAAGCTTTATTAACATCAGTGAAGTCAATACAAAGTCTCCATTTCCCGTTAGCCTTGCGCACAACAACAGGATTGGCCAACCACGTGGGATGGAGCACTCCTCTGACAAGGCCTGCTGCTTCCAACTTCTTGATTTCTTCTGCGATGAATTCTTGGCGCTCCACTGCCTGCTTCCTGACTCTCTGCTTGACGGGCCGCGCATGAGGACAGACGGCAAGGTGGTGCTCAATTACTTTCCTGGGAACACCGGGGATATCAGACGGTTTGCCATGCAAACACGTCGACATTCACCCGCAGGAAAGCAACGAGCGCGCCTTCCTATTTGGGGTCAAGAGTGGCGCTGATGGTGAAGGTACCACCAGCGCCATCCTCCTTGGCGGACACCTTCTTGGTCTCGGGTGGAGCTGCCATTGCCTTCTTACACTTGCCGGTGGAGCTCGATGGTGCATCCTCGACAGTAGCGCAGCACTCCGAAGAGGTGCGCTTGCCGGAGTGGGCATCAGAGCTCTTGCCGGACTTGGTCTTCTTCTTCCCCCCGGGAGCTTCAGCGGCAAGGGTCTTGCGTTCTGCTGCGGCTGCTGCTTCCCGGTAGATCTTGTCGGCACAGATAAGAGCATCCTTCTTGTCACCAGGGACAGAGATGACACTTATCGGGCCTGGCATTTTCAGTATGTTGTACGCATAGTGAGAGGCTCCCATGAACTTGGCGAGTGCCGGACGGCCAAGGATTCCATTGTAAGGTAATGGAAAGTCAGCAACATCAAATGTGACCCTCTCAGTCCTGAAGTTCAGTTCGCTGCCAAATGTTACCGCAACGTGATCTTTCCCTTCGGCTTGCTCCTTCCCGGGTTGATTCCTTGAAATGTACCGGTCTCTTCGAGCTCGCTGTCGGGGATCTGGAGTTTCTGGAGCACCGCGGAGGAGATCAGGTTCAAGTCGGCCCCGCCGTCAACTAGCATCTTAGTGACTTTGAGGTTGCGGATTGTTGGTGAAACCAACATCGGCAAGCACCCGACCGCAGTTATGCGATCTGGGTGGTCCTCAATATTAAAGATGATAGGCGTGCCGGACCATTTCAGAGGCTTGCGTGACTCGATGGGTGGTTCTGCCGCATTAACTTCCCGCACCCACTGCTTGAGCTGACGGTGCGAGGTATGCAGAGAAGCACCACCGTCAATGCACAGGACCTCTGTGGCTTTCTGGAACTCCTGCTCATTGGTCTCCTTGTCATCCATGTCTTCATCGTCGTTGTCATCTTCATCCTTGTCGCGGCCGCGGGGAGGTCTGTCTCCTTGCCGCTGCTTGGCCTTGCCGCGGAGTCCTCCTCGGCCGGGACATTTCTTGCCAGATCCCCCAGCACCTTCCTGGGCCTTCTCCTTGTCGCGCCGCTCATATTCAGCTTTCTGTTGCTCAACAAGATGCTCGACTTTCTTACAGTTCCGGAGATCATGGCCCTTGGTGCGGTGGATCTTGCAATACTGCTTGTTGTTGTCGTCCTGCTTGTCGGCGAGCGCCACCTCCGCGGCAACCTCCTTGCTGGAGTCACCAGCTTTGGCTTCCTTGGCGCCACCACCGTTGTCGGAGTGCTCAACAACTAGCACCTCTTTGCCTTTCCTCCTTCTGTTGTTCCGCCGCCGGTTTTTCCTTGGCGGGGTAGCATCCTCACTGTCAGATCCTCCTGCTCCTACATTCTCTCCGGGGAGTCTCCTCCCTTCCTCAGCACGTGCACACTTGTCGGCCAGTGCATATAACTCACTGACGTCCCTGATCTTGCACATCGCCATTTCCTCCCGCATCCTGCGGTTCCGCACGTTCTGATGGAACGCGCTGATCACCGCGGCAGGGTGGACGTCTGGGATGTTGTGCTGCACACTGCTGAATCTCTGAATGTACTTGCGCAGGGGCTCTCCTTCCTTCTGGGCGAGCAGATGAAGATCACTCTCCTGGCCATGAAGCTTGTGTCCGCCTGTGAAGGCGCCGACGAATTGATGGCACAGATCAGCCCAAGAGGATATTGAGTTGTCCGGCAAGTGCATGAGCCAAGATCTAACGTTGGGCTTGAGCACCAGCGGGAAGTAGTTGGCAAGGATCTTGTCATCCCGTCCCCCGGCATCCTGCACCGCGATGGTGTAGATGCTGAGGAACTTTGACGGATGTGTCTTGCCGTCGTACTTCTCCGGTATGTCTGGCTTGAAGTTTTTCGTGCTGGGCCACTGGACTTGCCGCAGCTCACGAGTGAATGCAGGGCAACCTACCGCATACGGCAGATCGCCTGGTTCCCCTGGCGCATGCATGTAATCAGAGGGCCTAGCGTGCTTGTCGGATTGACGTCACGCTTCTCTTCGGCGCTCGATGCGAGTTCGAGCGTCTTCTTGTTGCCGATCATGAAGGACTTGGCGCTGATCGCGACGAGGTCGTGGATCCGACGATGCAGTGGAGTCGCCGTCGAGGTGGATCCGGCGAGTCGGCGATCTTGGCCTTCGGGGCGGTGATTGCATGGTGGTTGCACCTCCACCCGTTTCGTCGCCACCGGCTTGCACCCGGCAACCCTGCCATGGCGGCGATGCGCTCGGCCGCCGTGGAGTGTCGCCGTTGGCGTAGCCGATGAGACTCTGAATCGTGGCCCTCCATTCGTCGATCTTGTCTGATGTCGGAGAGTAATCTAGGAGAAGTTGAGCTCGCGCCAAAGCTTCTGCTGGAGTGGTGGGTGGCAGTGGCGGACGACGCGAGGAGCGGGACGTGCTCGAACTTCTAACTATGTTAGAAGGAGCAGTATCCCGTCCAGGCGACCGTGCTCCGCTCGTGCCGACATGCTGGCGTGCATGCTGGTCTTGAGCGCCCCGAGATCCACCAGCTTGGTCTTGGCCTATCATGCGTATGGCACTACTAGTGCCATGACGCTGTTGGTCTTGCGCCTCCTGAGAGTGGCGTGGAACATGTACAGTCGCCGAGGTTTGCGCAACCTTGTTCTTCGACCTGGCGGCATCATGAGCTTCCTCGTCGATGTCCATTCTTTCGCCGGCGTCCATTCCACCACCCGTTTGCTCCAACGGTGGCGGAAGTGACGGGGATGGAGCGGCTGCCGCCGAAGTCTTCTTCTTCGGTGGCATGTTGATGAAGGGAATGAAGATCTAGCTCGGGTGAACGCCGGATCAGGTTCACACAATCTCGACGCCCCCTACCTGGCGTGCCAAAGATGTCGGGGAAACTGATCCTTGAACACCTATGGGGCCGGCGGACCGGGCCCCTTTCGGTTCGGCGGGGGGCGGAGATCGCACGAAGAGCAGATCGAGGCGAAGCACACGAGCAGTTTACCCAGCTTCGGAGCTCTCCGGAGAGATAACACTCCTACTGCTGCTTGTCTGGTTCTATTCTGTTCTTGCTCTAGAGAGAGCGTAGTGTCTTTCTGGGTTACGAATGAGTTGAAACGAACCAAACCCCCTCTACGTTGCGCATGGGCCTCCTTTTATACGCTAAAGGGGTCACCGACAGGTGGCAACGCAGAGAAGGGTACAAATGTAAAAAGTGGGGTGGTTGGTACAGTTACTTGTACAGTGCACCCTACCTAACCCTGACGGCAGGGGACAAGGGCATTAAAAGCCCGTCTGAGTCGCCCAAACAGTGCACAAAAGGACCGTTAGGGGCGCCACCGTTCGCCACGACGGCGATCTTGTCAGCTTCGCATGCCACTGCGCACCGCTGGCTGCACAGCCTCCCGCCACACGCGCCTGGAGAGGCCCCCAGAGCAACATGTTGGTGGATGCGCTGGAGCGTGGGCACAGAGTGGCCGCCTGCCGCGGCAAGTGCCTTGCAGCTGTTGTTATCTTGTCGGGTCCGGAAGCTTGTCGCTCACCGGGCCTTGAGGTACCTTGTTTGGTTTACCCGACAAGCTCCTCTTGCCGGGACCTTGTTGCCTTGCCGGAGCGCGTGGCGCGTCGCGGCAAGTTCTTTGGAGTGCCTCGGTTGGCCTTCCCGGCAAGCTCCTCTTGCCGGGGCCTTGTTTCCTGAGCTTAAGTACTTTGTTCTTGAATGGCTCCAAGGGAACCTTGAAGGATCTTGGCGTTCGCCCGGCAAGCCTTGCCGCGGGGTGCTGCAACTGCCCGTGCACAAGTTTGGGGTACTAGGGTACCCCTATTCTAGTACACCGACAACGTGTTTAGTGGTATTTGTAAAATTCCATTTTGGGGTTCGTTAGATAAGCCACCAAGATGTGAGTATGAGTCATTCTTGACCAATCTTTGTTATAGTGAGGATAGAGGAGTGACACAAGGTAGAATAAAGAGCATTCATTTCCCAGCAATTCAATACTTTGCACTGTTTAATGGCAAATGCATCGTAGGCAAGCAGGACTGTAGCACACTCTGTGCTCTAGATTTGAGCCTCATACATACTGCTCTCACCGGTGTTAAATGTTATAATCTTGAAGCAATTGTTGCATGAAGATTGCAACATAATGCTGGTAGTGGATATTTTTATGCTGGTATTTATGCTTTGTGTTTAGCAAAGGAGCTGTGTGTGTCACCTTGGCCTAATGACCCTATCCTAGCTACTCAGTACTTAGACTTTGAGGCCATGAAACGCCATAAGTTTCTTAAGGGCAAAATTGATAATTATACTTATAACTTGCGATCCAATAGAGAATCCTTTGTGCATACCTTTTTGCTGGCGCCTGCTTTCTTTGATTTCCACAGCAAAGGAAGATATTATATTTTTGAGAGCGATACCCGTACACACAATGCGGAGGTCGTGGCCGCATGACAGGCTGAGGAGGCTGCATCAAGATCCTCCATAAGCTACCACTCTGACTACTATGCAGGCCGCGGAAGCTGATTACCAAGGTAGGTGAAAAGCCTAAGCTTCGGGGAGTACGTATTTCCATCGACATTGCATTCATGTTCACACATTTCATTCTAGTTTTTTTGACTATATACTGCAAGGCAACAGCCTCACAGTTCTTTATTTAAAAAGAACCAGAGAAGTTACAAGGTTACAAATTACAAGTAAAAAGAACAAAGAGAATACTTAGAAAGAGAAACTAAGGGAGGGCAGCTATCTAGGCGATTCCTATATTTACATTTGATTCTATGAGCTAAAAGAGAAATGTCATGGACAAAATTTGTCCTCCAAGATCTGAAGGAAGGCAGCTCATTTCTGAAGATCTCCCCATTCCTTTGAGTCCAAATATTCCATGTGGCAGTGAAGACTACCTCTGTGAAAAATGGGAAACCAAAATCCTTCCAAGCAAATAAAGCCATCTCATAGGTAGTCTAGTTTGGTTAAAGAATCCATGAAATACCGAGGTAATTCCAGACCCATTGACTGAAGCTCCATGCAAAGAAAAGGCGGGCACGGTCTTCATGAGAGGCAAAATTACACATGTGTCATCTTGTATATTCCAATGACGTCGCTGCATCATGTCTCTAGTATTGAGCCGATCCATCAAAAGGAGCCAGCCAAAAACCTTGAATTTGAGAGTGCATGAACATTTCCAGATCCACTTAAATATGGGATCAACCACAATATGTGAGAAGCAAGACATATAGTAGATCCTTGACTGGTAATCTCCAGACTTGGATGGCCATTTCCAAATGTCCTTCCCTTCCTCCTGAAGGTTGATCAGCGGCAGCAAAGATTGGAGTTGGGTGAATTCCTGGAAAGCTTCAGCCGACAGGGGCAGGTGGAAATTGTCGGTTAGGTCAGGCAGCTCCATAAGATCCTTAATGGTGATCGTATCATAAATCACATAGGAATGCAGCCTCAGGAACCGACGATGCATGAGGACAACATTATTTCCAAGTTGCCAATGATCCAGCCAGAAGACCACGGCATCACCAGCACGCACGTGTGGCACGTCCAACTTGCAAAAACTATCATATAGCTTCAAAACATCCCTCCACCAGAAAGAACCACAACTCTGGGTGACTTGTGGCAGCGAAGAGGCATAAGACATGTCCCAAATGAGTGTGACCCAGGGCACATCCATCTTGTTAAAAAACTTGAAGAGATGCTTGATCAACAAGGCTTCATTTTCTACACTTAAGTCAAGAACACCGAGACCTCCCAGCTTCTTGGGCCAGCAGACCAGGTCCCAAGCGACCAATGATTGGCGTGGGGTATTCGTGTTCCCTCTCCACAAACACTGTCGCATGATTCTCTCAATTTGCTTCGAAATGCCCTGAGGTAGAGAAAGTGTACACAAAAAGTATATTGGCATAAAACTTAGGACAGACTGCAAAAGTTGTAGATGGCTCCCTTGATTCAGCAAGCATGAAGACACAAATAATCGTCTCTCAATGCGATCTACCATTGGCATTAGATAGTAGATCGTTGGCCTAGATGTGCCCATGGGCAGCCCTAGGTAAGTGAATGGCATGGAACCAACTTCGCACCCAAGCAAACTGGCAACTCGATTGCCTTCCTCATCACTCATATTGATCAGGATCAGAGAGGACTTACTGAAGTTGACCCACAGCCAAGTTGAAACAGCAAAGATATCAAGCATCTCCATGAAAGCAATGAGCTGGCTGTCAATCGCCGGGAGTACAATGAGAGTATCATCCGTGTACTGGACAATCGGATAGTCATTCGATTTTGTCGGGATTGGTAAGGTAGAATGTTACTGGAGCACATTTCATTAACCACAGACTGTAGTAAATCAACTGCAATCACAAAAAGCAGCGGAGATAACGGATCTCCTTGACGTACACCCATTCTGCAGACAAAATGATTGCCTGGCATGCCATTTAAGAGGACCGAAGAGGAGCCCGTGGACAAAATGTTCTTAATCCAACCTATCCAACGGCTATCAAATAACTTGCATTGCAAGATTCTGAGGATCACTTCGTGCTCGATGGCATCAAAAGCTTTCATGGAATCAAGCTTGAGAAGGATCATATGACTTTTGGAAGCTTTGCATTGGTGAATATATTCAAAGCACCATGCCAGGCAGTCTTGAATGGATCGGCAACGAAGAAAATTGTATTGGTTGTGATGAATACATCTTAGAATCACTCCGTGGAGGCGATTAGCCAAAAGTTTAGTTAAAAACTTCAAACATGTATTAGTCAATGATATAGGCCGAAAATTGATATAGGCCGAAAATCACCAACATATTCTGGGCTCAGCTTCTTGGGTATCAGAGTGATAAGAGATGTATTAAGACATTCTAAATTGCATTTCCCATCATAAAGCTCCTGAACAAGTTTCATAAAATCATCCGTCAAAATAGACCAACATTTCTTTAAAAAAGTCCGGTGAAACCGTCAGGACCCGGAGCACGATCTGTAGGTAGGTTTTTAAATACTGCATCCACCTTGGAATCCGGCAATGGCTATGATAACTCCTCCAGCCCATCAATGCAATCAATGTGTACAGATAAAAACCCATTTGAATGCCTTTGGATTGGCACATTCTCTGGTTAAAATCAGCCCAGAACATTCCAGCCAGCTGTTGGTGGTCAGTGTCAACGTCACCTACCAAGGTCTTGATCGAAGAAATAGTGTTCCTTCGGTACCATTCCGTTGCCATAGCATGAAAAAAATTCAAGTTCTCCTCACCAACTTTATTGTGTCTGATCGTGCAATGTTGCTGCCAATAAATAAACTGCCAATGCAGAATGTTCCTCAAGGTGTAATTTAACAATTATCCTAAAATTTAACTCCCGCCAACTCAAGGACCTAATCTCCTCTAGACCATCAAGGAAAAGAACCACCTTGTTGCAGTCAGAAATGAGGGCTTTGACAGTGGACAAATTTAAATGCCATTTCTTGAGAGCATAACAGAGAGCTTTAAATTTAGCAGATATAGTTAAGGCAATAGAAGATTTGCCCACTAGCCTGTTCCAAACCTGAGAAACACAACCAGTAAAACTAGGCAGATCAATCCAGTAATTTCCAAAGCAGAAAACCTTTGCCTTAGGAATGCATGTAGCAATTGTGACCACACACGGTACGTGATTAGAGGTAGTGTGTGCAAGAGGTACAACCAAAGTGTTGGGATGATCAGAAGTCCATGCAGCCGAAGTGAAGAACCAATTGATCCGCTCAAGAAGCGGTGAAGTTTGCATATTGGACCAAGTATACTGACGACCCTTGATTGGCAACTCAACAAGACCCAAATGGCCAATGATTTCATTAAACAAAAAAATGCCATTGACATTGCCACCAGGTAGATTACGGTTTTCAAGCGATCGCATAAAGTTAAAATCACCCAAAAGAAGCCAATTTTCGCCAAACTGAATATAGAGATTATATAACCACTACACAAACTCATCACGGCAGGACCTTGACATGGGCCATAAACAGAAACTAAAGTCCAAGTTTCAGAGGTGTGTTTAGAGCTGAATTCCACAATGATCCCATAGGATTTTGTCTCAATTAATTTTCCCACAAAGAAAGAAGAATTCCATATAACCACCATTCCAGCAGACGCACCAGCCGATGGCACATAAATAAAGTTATCGATGTGTCAAGGACAGAATTTCCTAATGAACCTTTGATCAATATGCATGCACTTTGTTTCTTGGAGGCAAACAACAGAACAACCACTTTCATTGATCTTTTGCCTAACCGCAAGTTAACATGCCTCAGAGTTAATACCACGCACGTTCCAACAAAGCGCCTTCCAATCCTTAAACCTTGACTGATTCATTACAAACCAAGAGGAAAAGCAGCAAAAGTAGATCACACAATGACCTACACCGACCAGCTAAGCAGACAAGAATATATATATAAAGATAAATGGCGATTAAAACGGGATGCCATGGACCTAAACCTTCCATGATGGGATTAATCACCAGAACTCTTGCTGCTATTGGACTTAGCAGGATCAGCCACAAGCTTATCCACAGTGATCTTCTCTGGCGCAATGCAAAGATGAGCTCCAATACGTTGGAGATCATCAATAGCAGTTGGGGGTGGCACAGATGGGATCTCCTTAGACTGGGCTGGCTTGGTCTTGCGCTTCTTCATAGTGTGGGTCCTACTATTTGGGCTTGGGATGCAGCTTGCTATCTTACGGAAGCCATCACGTAGAGCACTGAGACTTGCACTGCGTCTAACCTTAGTATCAACAAGGATTTTATAAGCCTAGACTTCCTGTCGCGCTTCATGGTCACTTTAGGGACAGCAGTGAACTCAAACGCTTCAGTGACCGGTTCAGCAAGATCATCAAAACAGAGAGCCCAAACAACTGGCCTTTTAACTGGCGACACACACCGAGTAGGGCTGTGAGGGGAATCAGATATAGGATGGAGCTTGAAGTTGGTCGCTGAATCATTGTAGCAGAATTCCCAAGAACGCTTGTCCAGCAGCAAGGTCCCAATTTCAAGCTTGAACATGAACTGAGGGATCTCTGTAGACCACATAAATGGCATCATCCTCTCGAAAGTACGCTGCCACTGCATCACAGGGGGCAAGACCGGCCCAAAGACAGTGAGCACCTGCCCAATCTACAGGGGAGGTTGATGTGGTCCCATTGGGGGCTGGAAAATAGCCACATCTGTAGCATCAGCCACATTATTAACAGAATCATCAGAGATTTGCAGAACAACAGATTCTTGGGACTGGATATCCACAACTTGATCTTGCTTGGCAGCTTCATGCACTGGCGGAGGTTCATCCTGCTGCTGCTCATTGATAGGTGGTGGCACATCATTCCATCCAAGCTCTGGAAACTCTGGCATGACCCAATTGTGATTGTCAAACTGCATATTGCCAGGGAGGGGGTGGGGATTGCCATTGAACGGCATGGGGTCCTCATTAGCTGGTAGGACATCAGCAAAGTCCACAGAAAGAATATACACAGGAGTTGTCCAAGAAATCCTAGCCCCACCAAAATCTGCATATTTCATGGTATACCACATCCCTTGGAGCTAAAGAAGGTGCAGGGAACGAGACATATGCCAGGGTAAGGACTAACATTGGGTCATCCTGATGCCAGTGATGAAAACACCCAAAAGTGCTAATGGCATCGGCAATGTACTGTGTGCTCCTGTAATCCAGAGGAACACCAAGCAACATGACCCATCCGCGGCGGAAACCCTGAGTAGCTCTGTAGTTTATACCCTCATCATGTGGAACAAATCATACAAATCTATCATTGCCCAGATCATAGGGGGGTGGTTAACTAGAGCTTGACGAGCAACAACACTACAAAAACGGAAGAGCCCAACCCCTTGTATCCATGGTTGAGCATCCAGAATAGCCCTTCCCAGAGTATTAACAACGAAATCACTGACCATGTTGCAGAAGATGAGGATCTCTTCAGGCAATGGGGCTGGCTCGACGATGCCGATGGTGTCGTCCTCATGCTGCCGATCGGAGCCCGGAGGAGCAAACTCCAATGGGTCAAGCTTGAACTTGGCCATTTCTGGTGTCGATCCAGGCGGGCGGCTCGAATCGGTGGTGTGGTGATGGACGGGCGAGGTGGGCAACGGTGGTATGTTGGGCGATGGCAGTGTGGTGGGAGGCGGAGGAGGCGTTATGGGCGGTGGATCTACGGGTAATGGTGGATTAGATGGGGTGGCAGGCTCGACGGGACTGGGCAATGACTCAGCAGGGCTAGCTAGGGAAGAAACTGAGGCGTCCGGCGTAGATATTCCTACTGACCGGGTGGACTCACCGGTATTGACCCGTGGGACCCACTTGTAAGTTGGAGAAGAGGTAGAATCCGTACAGCCCTTGACCCGGTGACCCAGCCAAAAGCATCTATGGCACCTAACCCGGTTAGTACACGCGCTAGTTAAATGCATCATAGATAAGCAATTTTGGCACTTCCAAACTTTAAAAACCATATCACCAATAAGATTGTTTAACCTAACAGAATCTCCAAGAAAGTCCGTTAAGTGATTATCCTGAAGTACCTCATTGCGTAATTCAGCCGGAGACAAATTGACATGTGGCAAACTCAATAATAATGGAGATTGAGTTATGGCCAATTCAGGTTGGGCCGTAGTAACAACCTGGGCCAGGGACAAATCAGGTCCAACCAACTCACCCCCATGCACATGCAGACTCATGTCCAAACTTGTTGGAGCGCCCACTGAAATCCCGGCAGAAGATTTGGCTTGGACGTTTACCGTTTCAAAAGTGATGGGTGGCGTCGCCACCGTCCATCGAAGATCAATCGTCAGTGGCGAGGGCAAAATAACTCTCTCTCAATGCAGAACTGGATAACCCACCTCAGAGATTGTATCAACAAGAAGTAGCGAAGCTGGGTATCTATAGCCCTTGCAAGCAACTGTTGGAAGGTGGCAAAAGAAATCTTCTTCGTTGACACAGAACCCGAACGTAGAGAAGACTTGGTAGGTGGCTTGTGCATTGCAATCATGCCAAGAGAAGCACACCTTTTAGAAGGACTAACTAAAATCCACTCAGCATCACACTCTTTCTTCCAAATAATAAACTCACCTTTCCAATTAGGGCCACCATTACACCATAGATGGAAAAGCATTTGAAATGCGGACACGCAAAAGATCGCAATTGTAGAATAAGGAGGCCAACTCATTTGCAAGAGACAATAAATGAGAATACCTTGTCCTTAATGAGCTGAATAGACAAATCAATTGCTGATCCTCCAATTGCTGATTCCAATGCTGCCGCCACTGAGTCTTCATTAAGGCGAAAATCATGCGTGCTGAAGGACACGACCATGATGAAACGTCTTGTGTCATCCATGTGATGGATGCTTGATACATCTCCAATGTATCTATAATTTATGAAGCATTCATGCTATTTTATTATCTGTTTTGAATGATTACGGGCTTTATTATACACTTTTATATTACTTTTGGGACTAACCTATTAACCAGAGACACAACCCATATTGCTGTTTTATTACCTATTTCAGTGTTTCGAAGAAAAAGAATATAAAACGGAGTCCAAACGGAATGAAACCTTCGGGAGCGTTACTTTTGGAACGGAAGCAATCCAGGGAGCTTGGAGTACAAGCCAGGGAAGCTTCGAGGAAGCCACGAGATAGGGGGCGCGCCAACCCCCCTGGGCGCGCCCTCCACTCTCGTGGGCCCCTCGTGGCTCCCCCGACCGACTTCTTTCGCCTATATATTCCCATATACCCTAAAACCATCGAATAACAAGATAGATTGGGAGTTCCACCGCCGCAAGCCTCTGTAGCCACCAAAAACCTCTCGGGAGCCCGTTCCGGCACCCTGCCGGAGGTGGAACCCATCACCGGTGGCCATCTTCATCATCCCGGCGCTCTCCATGACGAGGAGGGAGTAGTTCACCCTCGGGGCTGAGGGTACGTACGAGTAGCTATGTGTTTGATCTCTCTCTCTCTCTCTCTCTCTCTCTCTCTCTCTCTCTCGTGTTCTCTCTATGGCACGATCTTGATGTATCGCGGGCTTTGCTATTATAGTTGGATCTGTTTCTCCCCCTTTACTCTCTTGTGATGAATTGAGTTTTCCTCTTGAAGTTATCTTATCGGATTGAGTCTTTAAGGATTTGAGAACACTTGATGTATCTCTTGCCGTGCTTATCTGTGGTGACAATGGGATATCACGTGATCCACTTGATGTATGTTTTGGTGATCAACTTGCAGGTTCCGCCCATGAACCTATGCATAGGGGTTGGCACACATTTCCGTCTTGACTCTCCGGTAGAAACTTTGGGGCACTCTTTGAAGTACTTTGTGTTGGTTGAATAGATGAATCTGAGATTGTGTGATGCATATCATATAATCATGCCCATGGATACTTGAGGTGACAATGGAGTATCTAGGTGACATTAGGGTTTTGGTTGATTTGTGTCTTAAGGTGTTATCCTAGTATGAACTCTATGATAGATCGAACGGAAAGAATAGCTTCATGTTATTTTACTACGGACTCTTGAATAGATAGAACAGAAAGGATAACTTTGAGGTGGTTTCGTACCCTACCATAATCTCTTCGTTTGTTCTCCACTATTAGTGGCTTTGGAGTGAATCTTTGTTGCATGTTGAGGGATAGTTATATGATCCAATTATGTTATTATGTTGAGAGAACTTGCACTAGTGAAAGTATGAACCCTAGGCCTTGTTTCCTACCATTGCAATACCGTTTACGCTCACTTTTATCAGTAGCTACCTTGCTGTTTTTATAATTTCAGATTACATAAACCTATATCTACCATCCATATTGCACTTGTATCACCATCTCTTCGCCGAACTAGTGCACCTATGCAATTTACCATTGTATTGTGTGTGTTGGGGACACAAGAGACTCTATTATTTGGTTGCAGGGTTGCTTGAGAGAGACCATCTTCATCCTACGCCTCCCACGGATTGATAAACCTTAGGTCATCCACTTGATGGAAATTTCCTAATGTCCTACAAACCTCTGCACTTGGAGGCCCAACAATGTCTACAAGAAGAAGGTTGTGTAGTAGACATCAAGCTCTTTTCAGGCGCCGTTGCCGGGGAGGTGAGTGCTTGAAGGTATATCTTTAGATCTTGCAATCGAATCTTTTTTTTCTTGTTTTATCACTAGTTTAGTTTATAAAAGAAAACTACCCAAAAAATGGAATTGAGTTTGTCTCATACACTTCATCTTTTTAATATCTTTCGTGAGTATGATGAAAATAAAAATTGTGCTCAAGTGCTAGAAGAAGAAGTCTATAAAATGCTTGATACTAAATCTTTGAATGATGAGCATGATTGCAATGTTGTTAGTATGAACTCTTTGAATATCCATAGTACTAATGATGATTGCACTAGTTATGATGAAAATGTCTCTTATAAGCATGTTGATTTTTGTGGAGGGAATCGGGTTTGCAAGTACACACCAAATAGGGAAGATAGATATTGCAAGAGGCATAAGCGTCTAGAAACTAAGATGTTGCAAGAAAGTCTAGATGTGTGTGTGCTGAAATATTCAATATTTTTTGCGCTCCTTGTGAACTTTGCAATGAACGTGGTCATTTAAATCTCCAATGCAAACTGTTTCATGATCGAATCATGTCCAAAAATTGTGATAACTTGATTACCCTTGAGCATCATAAAGAGCTTAGTATTCTTTGGGGGTATGAATAAATGAAACGTATAACTGAGGGTATTCCAAAATTTAATCTTGATAGATTTATTGATTTTGATCTAGAGGATATTTATATCTTTTGTGTGGTGAATTGCATTGAAAATCCTTATATTGCCAATTACCTAAAGAAAAGGAAGCAAATAAAAGATGAAGAGAACACTAATGAAAGGGAAGATACTTCCTAATATCCTCCTATTATTTCTTATGATGAATCAGGTAACGAGGAGGAGCTTTCTATTCAACCAATGTCATCAATAAGGAGCTCAGAGAAGAAGGTTGAACCCACACAAAATGTGAAGAAGAAAAATAAAAGAAGCATAAACAAAGGTAAAAAGGTATCTCTCTCAAATGATGTTGCTCCTACTACTCATTGTAATGATGATCATTGCTATAATATTGGTGCTATCCATACTATTAATGATGAGAGTGATTATGCTTATGATATGAAAAGGCCCAAGCTTGCGGATGCTATGTTTGATGAGGATGAAATATTTGAGAATATATTTGCTGAAATTAATGTTTCCCCCAAGCTTGGGGATGCTATGTTTAATAAAGATGATATTTTTAGCCTCCCAAGTTTTGATATGCAAAGTTGTTATGATGATAGCATGCCTCTTACCTATGATGATTATATTGATGAAAGTGGGTTTGGAAGAGTGTAAACTTTAGGAAGTAGTGATCCCACTATTTTGAAAGATGTTGAATCTTATTGTGATGAATATGAAAGTGGATTTGGAAGAGTGTCAACTTTATTTAGTGATGATTCCACTATCTTGGAAGAGGTTTCAATCGATTATGATGAGAACGAAGTTGCTACTTATGATGATTATTGTGATGAAACTTATGCTATAAAAAGTAGTGATGATTATATTTATAAAACTTTTCATGATTATGATTACCCTTTTTCTGAACATTACTCTTTTAAAGTGGAAACAATTTATAGTATTCAAGTCTTTTATGATACTCCCCCTATTCCGAATAAGAAGAATTTTGCTTATGTGGAGAGTAGTAAATTTTCTATGCTTGTAGATCATGAAAATAATGCTTTAGGTGCTAGTTATATTGTTGAATTCATTCATGATGCTACTGAAAATTATTATGAGGGAGGAACATATGCTTGTAGGAATTGCAATAATATCAAGTTTCCTCTCTATGTGCTTAAAGTTTTGAAGCTATGCTTGTTTTACCTTCCTATGCTAGTTGATTATTGTTCCCATAAGTTGTTTGCTCACAAAATCCCTATGCATAGGACGTGGGTTAGACTTAAATGTGATAGTCATATGCTTCATGATGCTTCCGTTATGTTTCAATTCTTATCTTTTATGTGAGCATCATTGTCATCATCATGCCTAGCTAGAAAGGCATTAAAGAAAGGGACAATTGCATTTTTACCCCTAGTTGGTTCCTACCCACGGGTTTTGCCCTTACTTTTTGAGCTTGCTCAGTTTTACCCTTATTTTTTACGCCGAGATCCCTCAAATGCCCTTTGACCGTTTGACCAAAACTTCGAAAATTCATAACTAATTCATATGAACTCAGAAAAATGCAAATAAAATATCAAAATGTTTAGATAAACATTACATTTATGGGCATATCATTTGCATTCAGGAAAAAAGCATCGTTTAAACTACCCGAGGTAATTAATGTTATTAACATTATTAAAAATAAATAGGTATAAACAATATTTTTTTTCGTGAATAAAAATTATATGCAAATGTAGGTGATGTTTTCTGAACATCCTGATACCTTATTTGCATTTTCCTGAGTTCGTATCAACTTGTTATGAAGTTTCCAAATGATGGTCAAAGTCATTAGAACATTTATAACAAGTTGATACAAAATCTCAGAAAAATGCAAATAAGTTATCAGGATGTTCAGAAAACATCACGTACATTTGCATGTATTTTTTATTCATGAAAAAAATATTGTTTATACCTATTTATTTTTAATAATGTTAATAACATTAATTACATCGGGTATTTTAAATGATGCTTTTGTCCTGAATGCAAATGATATGCCCATAAAGGTAATGTTTATCTGAACATTTTGATATCTTATTTGCATTTTTCTGAGTTCATATGAATTAGTTATGAGTTTTCAAAGTTTTGGTCAAACGGTCAAAGGGCATTCGAGGGACCTCGATGGAAAAAGTAAGGGAAAAACTGAGCAAGCTCGAAAAGTAAGGGCAAAACTCGTGGGTAGGAACCAACTAGGGGTAAAAATGCAATTGTCCCTTAAAGAAAAGCGCTTGTTGGGAGACAACCCAATATTTACCCTTACTATTTTTGTGTGTTCACATGATTATGATACTGTAGTAATCATGTTTTATAGCTTTTGTTTCAATTAATTGCCAAGTAAGACCTTTAGGATAGCTTACGGTGATAGTTGTGTTGATCCTGCTGAAAATCAGAAACTTTTGCACCCAGTAAATTAGTTTTAATAATTCACATAAACGTGATTATGATCTGATTCTTTTTGCTATGGATTGGTACATAAATTTATTAGGACTTACTAATTTGGTAAGATTTTTGGAGTTCCAGAAGTATACGTTTGATACATATTACTACAGACTGTTCTGTTTTTGACAGATTCTGTTTTCTATGTGTTGCTTGCTTATTTTGATGAATCTATGAGTAGTATCGGAGGGTATGAACCATAGATAAGTTGGAATACAGTAGATATTGCACCAATATGAATTTACAACGAGTTCATTACAGTACCTAAGTGGTGGTTTTATTTTCTTATACTAACCGAGCTTACGAGTTTTCTGTTGAGTTTTGTGTTGTGAAGTTTTCAACTTTTGGGTAAAGATTCGATGGACTATGGAATAAGGAGTGGCAAGAGCCTAAGCTTGGGGATTCCCAAGGCACCCCAAGGTAATATTAAAGGACAACCAAGAGCCTAAGCTTGGGGATGCCCCAGATGGCATCCCCTCTTTCGTCTTCGTTCATCGGTAACTTTACTTGCAGTTATATTTTTATTCACCACATGATATGTATTTTGCTTGGAGCATCATGTTCTCTTGTTAGTATTTGCTTTTTTTATTTAGAATAATGTTTCGCATCTATATTTTCAATAAAAATGTCAAGGATAGCCTTTACCATGCTTATTTTGCTAGTATACATGTTGCTGTTTGAAAACAGAAAGTTTACCGCTGTTGCAAAAATTCCCTAGAAAAGTTAGAGAATGGTATAATGTTGAAACTTTTTGCATATTAAGTTATGATAAATCTTCTACATTTTAGTATTTTTCTCACAATTTTTGGAGTTAGGGAAGTATTGATACTCTTGCATTCTTTACAGATGTACTGTTTTGACAGATTGCTGTTATGTTTGCATTGTTTGCATATGTTTTCTTGTTTAATGATTCTATTTGAGGACAGGAGTATTAAATATGCAGAGACATTTCCTATGCAATGTTGAATAATAATTTTGGTGATTTGTTACAGTAGAAAATGATAAGGTTTTGCATTGGTTTATACTAACCTATCTCACGAGTTCTTGTTGAGTTTGGTGTGGATGAAGCTTTTGGTAAAAAGAGAAACCATGATATGAGAGGAATTAAGGAGACACAAAAGTTCAAGCTTGGGGATGCCCAAGGAACCCCAAGATAATATTTCAAGAAGTATCAAGCATCTAAGCTTGGGGATGCCCCGTTAGGCATCCCACCTTTCTTCTTCAACAACTATCGGTTAGTATCGGTTGAACCTAAGTTTTTGCTTCTTCACATGAGTTGTGCTATCCTTGAAATGTCATTTTATTTTGTTTTGCTTGCTGTATGAATACAATACCAATATCTTAAACTCTTAAATGAGAGAGAGAGTCTTCACATAGTTGCATAATTGATTGTCATAAATCTGAAATTATATATGTTTCATTTGCTTATCCCATGGGGAGTAATGACTTCACATCTAAGAAGTAGAGGTTGTAAAATTATTGAAGGTTAGCAAGCATTGTATTGGTCATTTGAACAATTAATGAAATAATATTGAAGGAAGAGAGATTTCACATATAAATATACTATCTTAGACATCTTTTATAATTGTGAGCACTCATTAAGTATGACATGCTAAAGAGTTGATGTTGGACAAGGAAGACAATGTAATGGGTTATGATTTCTCGCATCTCAGGTAAAGTATATTGTCATGGATCATTCAAACATGTTGAGCTTCCCTTTCCCCCTCATGCTAGCCAAAATTCCTTGCACCAAGTAGAGATACTACTTGTGCTTCCAAATACCCTTTAACCCGGTTTTTGCCATGAGAGTCCACCATACCTACCTATGGATTGAGTAAGATCCTTCAAGTAAGTTGTCATCGGTGCAAGCAATAAAAATTGCTCTCTAGATATGTATGATCTATTAGTGTGAAGAAAATAAGCTTTATATGATCTTGTTATGGAAGCAATAAAAGCGACGGATTGCATAATAAAGGTCCATATACAAGTGGCAATATAAAGTGACGTTCTTTTGCATTAAGATTTTGTGCATCCAACCATAAAAGCGCATGACAACCTATGCTTCCCTCTGTGAAGGGCCTATCTTTTACTTTATGTCTTTTACTTTATGCAAGAGTCAAGGTGATCTTCACCTTTCCCTTTTTCATTTTATCCTTTGGCAAGCACCTCGTGTTGGAAAGATCCTGATATATATATCCAATTGGATGTAAGTTAGCATGAACTATTATTGTTGACATCACCCAAAGGTGAATACGTTGGTAGGCAACAGTATAAGCCCCTATCTTTCTCAGTGTCCGATTAAAACTCCATAACCATAAGTATTGCGTGAGTGTTAGCAATTGTAGAAGACTATATGATAGTTGAGTATGTGGAGTTTGCTAAATCAAAGCTCTGACATAGACCCTTCCTGAAAATAAGATGAATTGTAATTGTTTGATGATTGAGAATGAAGTTTGCTAGCTTTCAAGAAAGTTTATGGTCTATGCTTTAACATTTGAATTGCTTGTTACTTGTTTGTGAGAAGTTTTATGAGATGAACTACTGTTATGACATATAATCATGCTAGAAAAGGTGATTGAAATTATCATTGATCAAACTTGTGCACCTTCTAGCATTCACACTTCATAAATACTTTCTTTTATCATTTACCTACTCGAGGACGAGCAGGAATTAAGCTTGGTGATGCTGATACGTCTCCAACGTATCTATAATTTATGAAGCATTCATGCTATTTTATTATCTGTTTTGAATGATTACAGGCTTTACATAAAATACACTTTTATATTACTTTTGGGTCTAACCAATTAACCGGAGGCCCAGCCCATATTGCTGTTTTATTGCCTATTTCAGTGTTTCGAAGAAAAGGAATATCAAACAGAGTCCAAATGGAATGAAACCTTCGGGAGCGTTATTTTTGGAACGGAAGCAATCCAAGGAGCTTGGAGTACAAGCCAAGGAAGCTTCGAGGAAGCCACAAGATAGGGGGGCGCACCCACCCCCCTGGGCAAGCCGTCCACTCTCGTGGGCCCCTCATGGCTCGCCCGACCGACTTCTTTCGCCTATATATTCCCATATACCCTAAAACCATCGAATAACAAGATAGATTGGGAGTTCCACCGCCGCAAGCCTCTGTAGCCACCAAAACCTTCTTGGGAGCCCATTTCGGCACACTGTCAGAGGGGAAACCCATCACCGGTGGCCATCTTCATCATCCCGGCGCTCTCCATGTCGAGGAGGGAGTAGTTCACCCTCAGGGCTGAGGGTATGTACCAGCAGCTACGTGTTTGATCTCTCTCTCTCTTGTGTTCTCTTTATGGCACGATCTTGATGTATCGCGAGCTTTGCTATTATAGTTGGATCTTATGGTGTTTCTCCCCCTCTGCTCTCTTGTGATGAATTGAGTTTTCCTCTTGAAGTTATTTTATCGGATTGAGTCTTTAAGGATTTGAGAACACTTGATGTATGTCTTGCCATGCTTATCTGTGGTGACGATGGGATATCACGTGATCCACTTGATGTATGTTTTGGTGGTCAACTTGCGGGTTCCACCCATGAACCTATGCATAGGGGTTGGCACACATTTTCGTCTTGACTCTCCGGTAGAAACTTTGGGGCACTCTTTGAAGTACTTTGTGTTGGTTGAATACATGAATCTGAGATTGTGTGATGCATATCGTATAATCATGCCCATGGATACTTGAGGTGACAATGGAGTATCTAGGTGACATTAGGGGTTTGTTTGATTTGTGTCTTAAGGTGTTATTCTAGTATGAACTCTATGATAGATCGAACGGAAAGAATAGCCTCATGTTATTTTACTATGGACTCTTGAATAGATAGACCAGAAAGGATAACTTTGAGGTGGTTTCGTACCCTACCATAATCTCTTCGCTTGTTCTCCGCTATTAGTGGCTTTGGAGTGACTCTTTGTTGCATGTTGAGGGATAGTTATATGATCTAATTATGTTATTATTGTTGAGAGAACTTGCACTAGTGAAAGTATGAACCCTAGGCCTTGTTTCCTACCATTGCAATACCGTTTACGCTCACTTTTATCATTAGTTACCTTGCTGTTTTTATAATTTCAGATTGCAAAAACCTATATCTACCATCCATATTGCACTTGTATCACCATCTCTTCGCCAAACTAGTGCACCTATACAATTTACCATTGTATTGGGTGTGTTGGGGAGACAAGGGACTCTTTGTTATTTGGTTGCAGGGTTGCTTGAGAGAGAACATCTTCATCCTACGCCTCCCACGGATTGATAAACCTTAGGACATCCATTTGAGGGAAATTTGCTACTGTCCTACAAACCTCTGCACTTGGAGGCCCAACAACGTCTACAAGAAGAAGGTTGTGTAGTAGACATCAATGCATTTCCCACAAGATCAAAAACTTCCTCCGCAAAAGCCACTCCTTTGGAAAAATCCAGATCCAAAGTTGATCCACCATGAGAACCCATATGAGATGGGTATAGGGGGATAGATCTGAGGACTCCGGAGAAGATGGTTGGAGAAGGAACAATATTCACTGGTTGAAGAGGGAGATTGCCGGAGAGCCTAAGGCACGGGTGGGAGGGGGTGGGAGCCATTCAGATCCTATACATGGATTTTTTACATTTCATTCTAGTTGTCGGTGTTCACACTTTTTCTTTGTATTATCCATGCTAGATTTATTTTCTTTCTTTCTTTTTGTGTGTCTGAAAAACTTTGAGAAAACCCAAAAATATTTCCTGCTTCTTTTTGTTTTGTTTCTAGATTAGTTAGTTATAGTATCAAAAAGAAAACCCAAAAAGATTTCCTTGTTTTCTTTTGCTTGTTGGGAGCTCTCTCGTGTAAATAGTTTTTCTCGTTTTTGTTTTTCCTTTTTCTTTAGTTTGCTTTCTTCAAGAAAAACTAAAAAATCCAAAATATTTCAGTGTGTTTCTCTGAATTTCTTCTCATTTCATTTGAGTCATACCAAGGAGAAGGCCACGATGAAAATGTTGAGTGGCTCTCATTTGCATTATTGCTGATCTAACAAAGAGCCCAAATTACTTTGTCTTCTCCTTTTTGAATAAAATGCTTGCAGATTCCAGCTTAGTCCACGGCACTCTTGCACTATTATCATTTTCATATCATTCGGTCGTGCAAGTGAAAGGTAATAATGATGATATTTGATGAATTGGCTGTGGCAGAGAGAAACGGGTATGAACTCAACTTGTTCTATTTTTGTAAATATGTTTAACCTAGTATCCATGATTCAGCCTATTATGATCAAACATGTTTGCAATGAAAATTAGAGATTATAGTTTCTCATGCCATGCTTAAGTAGCTAGGATTGGATAATGATTTATATTGGATGTCAACATTGCATTAAAATGATTGTGATGTAGTATGATGACATAGTATACTCCTCTGAATGTTTCAAGTGGCTTGACTTGGCACATGTTCATGCATGTAGTTGAATCAAAACCAACATAGCCTCTATGATATTTATGTTCATGGTGTTCATATCCTACTCATTCTAGTACTCAATGTTTATTATGCATAATGCATGTTCATGACCATTTTCGCTCTCTAGTTGGCCGCTTCTCAACCTATTGGCTAGCCTACACCTGTACTAAGCGGAAATACTACTTGTGCATCAAAACCCCAGAACCCAAAGTTATTCTAGATGAGTCCACCATACCTACCTATATGTGGTTTTACCCTGCCGTCCTAAGTAAATTTGCATGTGCCACCTCTAAAATTTCAAATGAACATCTATTTTTGTGTGCCTGGATTGTTCATAGAGTGATAGGGGTAGTCAGTATCTTCCATGCTAAGTGGGTTATTCCATGCTAAGAGGGGCGGTAATAGGGATTCCCAATCCTGAAATCAAAAATTGCAAATAATTAAACAAAACTCCCCCAGGATTGTTGTTGGTATGGACGGTACCCGTGGATTCTACTAGTCGTGGAGTGTGTTTGTTGGTGGAGGGGGAGTAAACCTTTACTTTTATTGCTTGGGAACCGCCACTAATGTGTTTAGCACGGAAGATATCGATAACTTTTGGTCGGGATGTGAATAAGAAGGGTGCATTTCCCAAAATTTCATTTATCTCTGTTTTAAAGCTTCGAGCTCTGGCACCGCTGCAAATCCCTGCTTCCCTCTACAAAGGGACTATCTATTTACTTTTATGTTGAGACATCACCTTCTCAAATAAGCGTCAGATCTAAGAGCACTATTGTCATCCTCATGCATTGTGTATAGTTAATGTTGGGTGCATCATGACTTGATCTTTTCTACCATGAATTGCAATGTTTAGTCACTGCTTGAACTTTGGAGGCGCTCTACATTTATGTTTTGCAATCTCAGAAAGGGCTAGAGAGATACCACTATTGTCACACTACTAGGGAAAAGCCTAGCAGCAGCGCGGGTTTTAGGCCTAACGTATAGCAGTAGCGCCTATCGTCCCATGCTACTGCTATACATGGATAGCTGTAGCATGCTTCAGAGAAGAGCGCTACTGATATTATCTGCAGCGCTTTTTACAGGGAAGCGCTACTGGTAAGGCGGCGCTACTGCTAAGTTTTTTCTCCTCGCTACTACTAGTTTTATTAGTTTTTTTGTTTTGTATTTGAATAGGCTTTATACAATAATATTTAGCATATCATACACATACAAATGTAATCATAGCATATACATACAACTAGTCTCATCAAATCATGTCATCATCATAATCATCATCCAACACAAAGTGGTCTCTCGTCATCATCTCGAAAATAGCGATACAAGTCTTGATTACTTGCAAATACATCGTCATCCATCTAAACAATGATATACGCGAGAAGAGCTATCACTTTGAGTGAGAGCGGAACTATGCAGTACATGAGTTCGTATCCCTCTCTCGCATTAGCCTGAACCTAAACTAACTACTGCCTGTCGCTCGGAAACCGGAAACCGGTACACCTGGGCCTGACACTCCGGCCACTCATCGTATATATACTCCTGGCGTAGCACTTCTTCGCCATCGATGATCTATGCACCTGCATCGTCACATGAGTCGATGATATGCAACATATATAGTTGAGCAACAGAAAGAGACAGACTTGGCAAAAATAGAAACAACATATCATAAGCATAAATAACAAGCTTCATCGTACCCAAAATGCCCTAACTAGAGTGATCTTCGCTAGTCGAGGAGGAGGACGGTTTAATTACATCACAAATAAAGTTTCGCCGTGCATAACTCAAAGTTTTGTCATACAGAAAGTATGGACTAAACGGACACATTGTCATATATCGACAATCACTCCAACATGTCGTGCCATCCATCCATGTTAGGGAGATAGTCCCCGAGCTTAGTGAAAGGCTTCATGTCGAGACGCTGAGAGGCTACCCATGTTCGGACGTCTTCCCGCGACATTTGTCCTTCTCCGTAGAACATCCCTGTTTTTCCGACGACCTCCTTCATGATGATTTGGGCAAGTTCGCGCTGGATGTTATAGAACTCAGCTCGAAGTCGATGATCCTCGATATCTCCTATGTCCTTTGCCCATTGCAGAATATGGGCATCGCCGGATCTAGGTGACATGCGAAGGTTCTGGTGATCCCGTCTGTACTCCAACATGTGGTGTAGGACATAGAATCCATCATTAAGAGAATCGCTCGGTTGCTGGATGCAGCAAAAGTCGGTCTTATGGCTGAAGGCGAGCCTGCCGCCCCTTCTCTTCTTGTCCTTGACCTCTCCACCCCGTGCTTGGTAGTAAAACATAGCACTGTCGAGAACATCCTTGATGTGGGTGTAATCCTTTTTGTGAATGTTCTTCGACGAGTCCAAGTAAAGAGCATGAGAGTATCGGGGGTAGAGGATGATGAGGACGGCGCGCCCGCCGCTACACAAAATAAGTACACCTCAAATTAATTAGCCTCCACCGTGCAAATGAATGATTGAAATCGAAGGAAGGATAGCCGCGCGGATGACTTACACGGGATGATAAGGCACGAGAATCGCCTCCTTGTCCTTATTGGCGAGCATGAAACTGACGATGTATTCCCTCATGTATTGACAGTGCTTTGCGCAGACTCCCAAGAAGCCCTCGTGCATGTAGTACGGGTCAGCGACACAGATATGAGGTATCTTCTCAACCCCGATGATGTATTTCATGTGCAAGGCATAAAGGCGCACAAACGTAAAATCCAGCTTCTTCATGTGAAACATGTTGAATATGTAATCGAATCGAAGGAAGAACTTATCCGCGGGGAAGCAGTCGACGTACGACATTTGCTGCGGAACGTTAACCACATAGAGTGGGTATCCTGGATCTATCGAGGTGATGAGGCCTTTCTCTATCCGCATCACATTGTCATGAAGTTACCTTAGATCGCCGAATCTGGCCCCTAGCGCTCTTGCAGGTAGGATTGCTTGACAGGGGATATGCCATTTATCCGCATCGGGGATATCATGGTCCTGAAGCCGAGGCTGCTGAGGCAGCTGGATCATAGAATTAGTCTTTTTTTCCTTTCCTCGCTCTATTCCTAGACTTCTTTACTATCGGAAGGTCGTCCATAATACGTTCAGCCTCCGGAGACGGCAATTCAGGCACCGACTTATGACGCTCAAAGCCTGAGTAGGCGCCAGTATAGACATACTGTTGAGTGCCATCGTCATCCTTAGCCTCATCCATGGCGACGTCATCAGCGACTAATGGAGCCTCCTCCTTACCCCATCCGCTATCACCCAACCCGACACTCGACGCTAATTGGGTAGGTGGGGTGTTGATGTTCATACCTTGCTGAGGCTGCATGCTCGTGGGTGTTGCTCCCGGCCGCCTCCAGACGAAGCAGACTCTTTGGCCACAACAGGACCCACCCATTGCAACAATCACCAAGCCACCGCGGGGTCTCGTTGTCATCCCCCACTAGTATCGGAGGAGGTAAATTCTTGTGGCCCGGTTTGACACTGGCCACGGAAACCTTGAAGACGTTTGGGGGGATCGGCCGGCTGTGGAACAATGGATCCTTCGGCTCCATTATCGTCACCTTCCCAACGTCCACCTTCTGGTCGCCGATGGTGTACAATATGGTGCATGGGGTTTCGCGGCCTACAAAGAAAAGTCTGCGATGTGAGACATCCAAAAGGCAACGAAAACGGGAGATTATACATTTATTGAAGGGGGACGGTGTGACAGATACCGTGAGGGCGTCGAGCTTGTCAAAGATGAAGCACCGCCGAGCACATCCAGTGCCGGAGCCAGTGCGGGAGCCGGTGTGGGAGCAGGTGCGGGAGCCGGTGCGGGAGCATGTGCTGGTGCAACGCTAGTCGAGCTGCTCCCCAAGAAGTTAGCAAGGGGAAAGTCCGCTGCATTTTTTCCTGGATTTTGCCTGGTCCAAGTGAAAACGGTCAGAACCAAGGAAGTAGATATATCTGCAACCACCTGTTTGCAGCAGCTACTGCTGTTGCGACTGTCTGAGATGATTTCTTCTCAACCGCAATCTCAACCTTCTTGTCTATGTTTTCTTCAGTTAACCTCCGTCTTTCCTTTCTCTCCTCCGTGGTCTCATGGTAGTACTTCTTCCATGTGGCGCCGTCTCCGACACCGTGCACGCATCCATACGACGGCCGAGTATCCACCGGGAGTCGTTTCAATATGTTCAACACCCGGTTGAATGGAGTGTCCCACTTGGGCCTCGCCAATGCCTCAAACGGTGAGTCGCTTTCGGCCGCAATCCTGTGCTGCTCTCTCTGCAAAAGGCACAAGGATTGTTTACAAATATGACTAACGTTTGCAGTCGAATTGATCAGAAACTAAAATTACCAGCAGCCTCATGAACTCCGTCATGACCAGGTTTCTCTCTTAAACCTTCTTCACTGGGTCCCAACAGTGTCGGGCCCTAAGGACGTCACGCTCCTGCGGGACGGTGAACTCCGCCAAGGGGTCTGGGATGCCCAGACTCGCGGCCTCTGCGTCCTCCTTGGCCCATTTGGACCTCTTTCCGCTGTAACCATGGCTTCCGAGGTGGTGGCTCCCAATGTTCCTCTCTTGAAGCCCCTTCATGTACTTAGAATTTTTTTTGGCACCTTCGGCCTCGCAAGCCTCCTTGAATATTTCAAACCGCTCTTCCGTGATTCTCGGATTATCCTTTACAATCTCGGAGTAGGGTTCCTTGTCGATGATCCTTGCTTTCACCCTTGTTTTCCAGGCGGCCAACGCGTCGCTAAACTTGGTCATGGTGTGTTTGTTTATCTTTTTCATTGTCGGGTCCTTATCTGGATCTTCATAATCATTTTTATTCCGGCCCGAGAACAAGAATATCTGGTGAAACTTCTTTAGGAGGGAGGGCCTCATATTATCTATCTTCTGTAGTTTCTCATCGTTGATGGTGGCGGTTGTCTGTACGATGCAGCCTATTTGATTGCCGTAGCATGAGCACGCTTCCTCGAGCGCCTTAGGCTCAAAATTGCCGTTGTCCACCTCCGTGACCACCGGTCTAGTAGTCCTGAGTTTGTTAGGAAGTTGTTGCCTCTTTGCTTTCAGTTCTACACCGGTTCTGCTCCCGGAGGCAGCGTCGGTCTCAGTCTCAGCGTCGGTTTCGATGCCGGTCTGACTCTCAGTGTTGGTCTCAGTCTCAGCATCGGTTTGCATGTCGGTATTAGTGCCCGATTCCACCGGTGGGCCCAGCAATAACATCGGTTGATCGTCGGCAAGGCTCAAAAATTCGTCTGCCGCCCGGTAGACGTCGTCGCAATCACCAGAACCCTGTCCTTCATCGTTGCTAGCCATGTTTCATATGATTAAATTTAGTCAATTAATTATAGACCTAATAAAATGAATAATGACATTGAAAAGGCCTATTGTTTTGCAGGAACATTGACTCCTTCCTGGTGCGGCAAATCCGGGCACTCGATATGTCCTAGTTTGTAGCATAAGTCATGCTGAAATTCACGTAAAATTTCGGCATGACCTTTGCTAAAAAGTGGACAAATCGAGAACCTGAAATTTGCCAGAACGGAAATGAATCAACATTTCGGCAAAACATAGGCCACTCAGCTTCATTCCCTGGAAACAGTGTTCAAATATCCCTCTTCGACACCGCAACACATGTCCAAATATACACGAGCAACCACATGTCCAAATTTCACAAGCTAATTCAAAAACAAAGTGTAGAAGAAAATTCATTTAACTACTAATAGAACAAAATTCAGTTAACTTTAGTGCTCTATAATGATGAAAGTAAAAAAAATTCAGTTAACTACTAATTTCATTCATTTAGGTTATTCATTTAACTTCACCTAATTAACCTACTGTACCACTACTACTAGCAGCACTACTAACCTAATTAACCTAGCAAAACTCTACTGCCCTAACTGAAATACATCTAATTAACATCTACTAGTACCACTACTGCCCTAACCTAATTAACATCTACTAGTATCACTATATACTACAAGCAGCATCTACCCTAAGTAAACCCTACTACCCTAACTAACTTTTGCTGTAAACCAAATTTTTTGCTCTAAACTAATTTTTGCTCTAACATCTACTACTTAACATCCTTTGCTCTAAACTAATTTTTTTTGCTATAAACTAAGTTTTGCTCTACTAATTTTTGCTCTAAAATGCAGAGAGAGAGGAGTGGGGGGAGGGGTGGGGGACTTACAGAGAGGGGAGACGGTGGCGGGGAGGTGCTCGGCGATGGAGGCAGGGGCGGAGAGGGTGGGATCGGGCACGGGCAATAGTGGTCCTAGGTGGGCTCGGGTGGTGGTGAGTTGGAGGGCGTCGATGGTGAGGTCGAGGGCGGCCTTGGCGGCAGCGGTGAGGGTGACGGCGGCCTTGGGGGGAGATGGTGAGGTTGTGGGCGTCCACGCCGGCAGGAGACGGTGGCGAAGTGGGGCGACGGTGAATTGCGGAGACGGCGGCGAGGGCGAGGGATTTGGGGAAGAAGTGGTGGCTGGGGGGAGGGAAACCGCTGTTTAAGTGGAACGTAACGGTAGAGCGTTCTTGAAAACGCGCTATAGCTAAGTTAGCTACAACGCATTTCCTGAAATGCTCTACTGCTATTCCTTTCTCCTTTTCCCCTTTTTTTCATTTATTTTTCTTTACATTTTATTTTCTTCCTTTCTACTTTTTCTATTTCTTTCATTTTCATTTACTTTGCTACTTGTTTTTCATTTTATTTTATTTTCGTTAGCAGTGGCGCCTTACACGTAAACGCGCTGCTATAACAAAATTAGCGGCAGCGCTGTTTCTAAAAGAGCGCTACTACTATGTGTAGCCGATCGACTTAGTGGTGGCAATTTTTGTAGTAGCGCTTTTACAGCGGGACGCGCTACTGCTATATATGTATCTGCAGCGCGGTTATTTTGCACGCGCCACTGTTGTCTAGCAGTAGCACCCTTTTTTAACATGCACTACTGCTAAAGTTCTGTGTATAGGCTTTTCCCTAGTAGTGTCATATTATATCACGGTTTTTGACAAAGTGTTGTCATTTGAGATATCTTATTATTGCTTGCTAGTTTATTATGCCATTGCTATGAGTTAATATACTTTTTAAGAGTTATTGTCGACATGGTTAGTCATAATCTTTGCTGAAAATCTCGATGCTACTTAAGCTTATTTATGTAAACAAGAGCAAATGAGTTCGTAAAAGTTTTTATTTTTCACTTTCAGTTTATCATCTGAATTGCTTGAGAACAAGCAAAGGTATATCTTGGGGGAGTTGATACGTCTCTGTCGTATCTACTTTTCCTAACGTTTTTGCTCTTGTTTTGGACTCTAATTTGCATGATTTGGATGAAACTAACCCGGACTAACGTTGTTTTCAGCAGAACTACCACGGTGTTGTTTTTTGTGCAGAAATAAAAGTTCTCGGAATGGAACAAAACTTTTTGAAGAATTTTTATACAATAGAAGAAAGATACTGGAGCCAAGAACCACCGGAGGGCCCCCCCTGGGTGAGCACAACCCACCAGGGCGTGCCCCCCTCCAAGCGCGCCCAAGTGGGTTGTACCCACCTGGTGGCCCCGCAGACCCTAATTCAACCTCTACAAAATCCTATTTTGGGAGAAAAAATCGGGGAGAAAGAATTATTGCATTTCATGAGACAGAGCCGCCGCCACGGCCTCCTATTCTTCATCGGGAGGCCAGATCTGGTGTTCGTTTGGGGCTCCACAGGGGTGGATCTTTGATCTTCATTATCACCAACCCTTCTCTATTGCCGATTCCATGATGCTCCCCACCAGGAGTGAGTAATTCCTTCGTTGGCTCGCTGGTTTGTGAGGGAGTTGGATGGGATTCATCATGTAATCGAGTTAGTTTTGTTAGGGCTTGATCCCTGGTATGCATTATGTTCTAAGATTGATGTTGCTATGACTTTTCCATGCTTAATGCTTGTCACTTTGGGCCCGGGTGCCATGATTTCATATCTGAACCATTTATGATTTCACCATTATATCTATGTTCTGGATCCGATCTTGCAAGTTATATGCACCTGCTACGTGTTATGATGCGCAAACCCCGGAGTGACAATATTTGAGATACTTTCTGGTGATGACCGTAGTTTGAGGAGTTCATGCATTCACTATGTGTTAATGCTTTGTTCCAGTTCTCTATTAAAAGGAGGCCTTAATATACCGTAGTTTCCTTATGGACACCGCTGCCACGGGAGGGTAGGACAAAAGATGTCATGCAAGTTCTTTTCACACTACTAGAAAAACCCCTACTAATGGCGCACCTAGTATGGCTATTAATGGCGCATCTGTGGTGCGCCATTAATAGCACGCCATTAGTAATTTTTACTAATGGCGCACCACCTGGTGCGCCATTAGTATCTGGTATACTAATGGCGCACCTCGGGTGCGCCATTAGTATAGGCCAGGGTGCGCCATTAGTATGCCTCCCAGGGGCCATGTATACCCAGGTGCTTTGGCATACTAATGGCGCACCACCACCGGATGCGCCATTAGTAACCGCGGCATACTAATGGCGCACTGCGCAGTGATGCGCCATTAGTATGCACTGTCATACTAATGGCGCACTGTCATGTGATGCGCCATTAGTATGAATATTAGGTTTTTTTTATTTTTTTATTTTCTGTTTTTTGCACAAGTTACAAAATGTATAATTTGACAAAATATAGACAGCACACATCAACAACAGATTCATCAAATACAATAGAAGATTAGTCTTTGAATACAATTCATCATATTAGTCTCCGAATTGAAAAGACCAAACAAAGATAGAACATTATATTACTAGTCTCGAGACCGCGAGTAGCGAGTCTGTCTTCACATTACAAGTCAATATCGATCATCTAAACTACCATCACATAGAAGAGAGCTGCGGTCATCACGATGAGCATCATCACGATGAAACTCGTCTTCATCCGGTTCCTCCAACGCTCCCTCCCCTCTCCCGCTGGATAGCGGGCGTATCTAGATTCGGCCTCGGCCCTAGTGGTGTACCCTTTGTAACTGTTACCGCTGAATCGGTGAACCTGTCTCCGACACTCCTCCCAGTCATCGTAGACTCCGGGATCCTTACCCTTGTACACGACATACGTCGGCATCGCTATGCACTAGCCAAACGAAACGTTAGTACCAATTCACAGACAATACATAAGCAATATATAAGTATGCAACAGAACGATCGGAAGAGAAAAGCAAGACATTAATAGCATCGATTACATCTAAGTTGAACGACTCTCGAAACCAAAGAGACATACTACAAGTTCATTAAAGTTTAATTACAACATGAGCCAATCGATGTTTCAGAACTAGACAACTTGACTCAAGGGACCGGAGCATGGATGAAGCCGCCGTCTATCGTGGGAGTCATGAAAGAACGGGCGTTGTCATCCTGTATTTGTAGCATTGTGTCGATGTCACTGTTGGACGGTTGATTTCTGAGGTAGAACTGCCCCGAGGTACGAAGGACATCTTGATGGATGATTTCCGCAAACTCCGACTGGATGCGAAAGAATTCTTGTCGGAGGTCCGCGTCCTGGATTGCCGACACGCTCGCGGCCCAATCTTTGAGTTTACTCGGTAGCAGAAGTTGATGATGGTCCCGTACGATCGCCCGCATGTGATGGATGGCGTAGTAGGCACCCTTCTGACCGCCAGGCGGCTGCTTGACGCAGCAGAACGTCGTATTGTGGGAGAACACGTGCTTGCCGTACTTACGAATAGGCCTGGTGAAGGTGCCTCCAGATTGGGCGTAGCCGGGGAGAACATCATCAAGAACCTTCTTGACATTTGTGTAGTCTACGTTCGACTGACTGTCTGGGTCGAAATACGTGGCCATGGAATATTTGGGGCTTAGGAGGATGAGCGTGCAACGTGTGTCACTGCAGAAAACACGGAATGTTAAAAGAAAAACGATCGAAATGTAAGAATTCATATGTTACGGGCCGGTTGAGGGGAGGACTTACTCGGGAAAGTAAGGCACGAGGAAGTTATCCTTATCTTGGTTTGCCAGAATGACGCCTTCGAGGTAAGAACTCGCGACTTGCCGGTCCCCAGCGCTGCCCAAGATCTTGGCACGCATGTAGAAGGGGTCGACTATCACGATGTCCGGGGTCTTGTCGCGAATGATCCGCATCTCCATACTCAGCGAAAATAGCCGAACGAAGGTGTAGTGCAGCGGATGAAGGTTCAACATAGCGTGGATGTCATCAAAACACAGGACGATCGTACGCCCGATGGAGTTATCCACAAAGCCCTTGCCCTCTGGCAGCTTGGCCGCGAAAACCGGGTATGCCACATCCTTCTCTCTGAGACGCCGCTTCTCCAAAGCAAGAACACTGTCATGCAGACTCCGCATAGCACCGGTTGCAGCATTGAGCATATTTGTCGGTAGCATCGCCCTACCCGCCACATGCACCCTCCTCGAGATATCCTGCGGTGAAGGTGGCCCGTCCTGAGCACGGATCGTACTCGGTGCCGGCTGGCTCGCACCCTTCTTAGTCTTTCTTTTGCGTGCCTTCTTCTTCTCCTGTAATGGGACCGAGTTCTGCTCACAGACCGCCTTCTTGAGTGTGTTGGGGCTGATAATATTTTGCACCTCGCCTATCTGAGGCTCGGTGAAGTCGGCAGCTGTTGCAACTTGGCTTCTCCCCGGTACGAGCTAGATCGCACACGTCTTTTGTTGGGTTTGGTTCTTGAGAAGGAGGCCCCATGAAGTCGCCATCGTACCCATGCTCGGCAAAGTACTGATCGACATTGCCAAATGTATCATCGTCGTCGTCGTCGTTCTGATCCTGTGCCATATGCATGTTTGGATCCAGTGGCATAGGGATGTCCGGCACCGTTACGGCGGTCTTGCCATGGGGTCGACTCGGCGCCGACACGACTGGCGGTGTTGTCTTTGGGGTGGTGTCCCCCGCCCCCAAACGAATCTGGCTCTTCGGCCAAAGCAGGGGCCAGCTCAGGCAGGCGCTGAGGGTCATCACGTCTTCATCGTCGGCCCCGACGGGTCGAATCGGAGGTAACAAGTCGTCGCAGCCTGGCAGCACCCGAACCAGTTGAACCCTAAACAAGTTGGGTGGCATCTGGGTACCGTGGAACAAGGGGTTGCCCGGTTGAACGATTTTGCCCTTGGCGACATCGACCAACTCGTTGTTCACGAAGTGGAGGAGAGTGCACGGAACGTCGGCGGCGCCCTGCGAAAACATGTAGGGCGTCAGGGATGCCCAGTCAAAGGCAAGGAGATGAAGTCCTCGGCCGAGAGAGGCTTAATTAGTTACCGTGATGATGGCGTCGAGCTCGGCTAATGTCGAGGCACCGCCAACGGCAGGCGTGCAGTTGACGGAGGGGCCGCTTGCTGAAGAGGTGCCGGCCGGCGTACACCCGGGTGCATTAAGCTCCCGTGCCGGCGTCGGAGACACCAATGCCGCCTCCGCCGGAGGCACCAATGGCCCCGCCATCGCATTATGCGAGTTGCTGGCCGTGAAGCTAGGAATCGGGGGCGGCCCCTGTTGGCCGCCCGCAATCCACGCACTCAACCCCGAGATCAAGGTAGGCACAAGGGCGCTGATCGTCGCTCCGAGTCGTTGTTCCACTTGCTCTTGGACAATCTCCGGAATCCGCGCCACCTGTGCCTTGAGTTCTTGAACCTCTCGCGCCTGGCTTTCCGAGCTGGTCTTTTTCTCCTTCCGCACACCAGCGGTATAGTATGACCCCCATTTTGTCAACAAGCCTTTGCCGGCCACACGACCAGCTGACGTCAGCTTACTGAGCTTATCCTTGTTCTTCATTAGATTCAACCCCCTATTTAGAGTGGTGTCCCAAGGGTTGCTCTTAGTCGACTCCGCACTACTGCTTTCAGTCGCCTGCGGAAGGAATGTGAACCATTTAGAAATTTGGTTTCATTAATTAGAATGCAACCATATGGAGCTAATTACGCGGGGGTGTATTCCTTACCAGAACAAGCTCAAGCGCCCTGGTCTTCGGATCCGTGGTAAGCTCCTTTGTTATCGGGTCCTCCTTGTACCGAGCCCTGACATAGTTCCTAGTCTGCTTGTTACCGCTGTATTTCTCGAAGCGGGCGGTAGGCCTTGCTCGGCACGGTCCGCGTCCTCCTTGTCCCATATAGGCTCCGCCACTCTGTAACCGCCGGGACCGAGTGTGTGTTCCCCTATGTTCAGCTCCCGCATTTGTTTCCCCCACTCACTTGATTGGGAGCTTGCGGTGCTCGAGCAATTGATCTTGAAGTCGTTGTAGTCATCTTCGGTGATCGAAGGATTTTTCTCCTTGATCTTCTGATAACTCTCACCTTTCTCGATCATTCTCTTCACATTGCTTTTCCAAGTAGACAGGGCCTTGATCATCTTCGTGAGGGCAGCATTGTTCACTTTATTCTCTTTGAGGCTTGTGTTTTCAAATTCAGCGGGGAACTTGTATCGTTCGTGCAGCTTCGTGAAGAGGAGGTTGCGCAAATTCCCTCGGTCAGGATGCCTCAGGTTCTCGGTGTTGATCGAGACGGTGCTCCGAACAATGCACCCGAGCTGAAGCGAGTACCCCTTGACTATTCGTTCGGGCGCCGTTGGATTCCCGTTGGAGTCCACTTCAGTAACTTCCTCCTTGAGGGTGTGGAGCACGATCGGGCGCCGGTCCTTCCGTTGCCTCTTCGGTTGGCTGCCATTTGTGCGTGCGCCGCCATCATCAGTGGTGGCATCCTCGGCGGCACCATCAGTGGTGGCATCAGTGTGGTCATCCTCGGCGGCACCATCCATGGTCTCAGGATCGATGGGGAAGGCGGCGGCCTCATACAAGTGAGGTTGTTCCTCCATCTCCTGGGACAGCTCCCAGAATGCCTTGCCGCCCGAACCCCCGGCCTCATCGTTGTGGGCCATGTTTCTCTCTAAATAGAAACAAAGTTTGGTCAAAAAGTTGGTTATTGTCAAGGAACAAGATCATGGTCTCATCATTTAGGGTTTGTCGACACCGAGGCATCCTAAAATCTAAGCTTTTATCATTGAGGGTTTTTCGACGCCAAGGCACCCTAAAAGCCTAATCTTTCATCATTTCGGTTTTTATCGACACCGAGGCACCCTAAAAGCCATGCATTAGTCACAAGTACACCGGGGCACTTGATCCTACTTAATTAACTAGTAAGATACCCCGGCCCATGCATTAGTCACAAGTACCCCATATGTCCTATTTTTAGCAAAGTCATGCTAAAATTCACGGAAAATTTCAGCATGACCTTTGCTGAAAATAGGACATATGGAGTACCCGAATTTGCCGGAACGGAAGTTAATCGACATTCCGGCAAACTCAAGGGCCTCTCGGGGTACCTGCAATATCATCACGACACGATGGTTGGAGACAAAACCCAGCAAACTAGCACCACAATGTGCCTCTACTTTCATATGGATGAAAAGGCCACAATGTGCCTCTACTAGCACCACAATCTTAGTTGCAGGTAATCTATGTGTGTGTGCTGTTCCTTGCGTGTTTGTGGATAGCTACTGAATATCGACACACAAAGCTACTTATTTTCCTCAGAGAAAAAAAGCTAGTAGAGGATAAACAGTCAAAAGGAAATTTTATTGGTTTGATAAAACAAATCTGAGTGTGTGTGGATGTTAACAGTCAGCTGGTTTGAGTGTGTGTGGATGTTAACATGTCATTATGCACAGTGAACTGCCACATTCACATATTTTGCACTGCCAGTCTGATACTAATATATATAGAACCAAACTAATTTTAGAAAAAGTGACAAAGAAATACTGCATATTGGGAATCAGCTAGCCAAAAGTTAGATTTGATGATGATGATGTTTTGTAAAGCCAGAAAGCCACATACCATTGTAATGACAAGGAAACTATGCAAAACTAACCAGGCTTAGTGGGATTATTTCTCCTCTTTTTATAATCTTTCATAGCATCACAAAAAACCCCTTGAGTTAGAAGATGGTATCCTCCATTTTGTACATCTTTGCGACCGCACGGAGCTAATTTTCTCCATGCATGAAACATGACATATGAACATCAGTATGCATTGATTTATGAAAGAGACAACCTAGCATGGGCAGCAAGAGCCACTCAGGCTAGCCAAGGAGACTGCCCATGAAACCACACCCCAAGGTAGAAGCCATCATTCATTACAAATTTGAATATATGATATTCCAGAAAATAATCTGTCTACAAAATGAGATACATTCCGTTTGAACTACCAAGTTACACAAAGAAAATGCACCTAAGCACCAAGAGGAACTGTTACAACTCCATAAGGTATATCCAAGTCACTGCTACTCATATTCAAAAAACCTAACTCCAATATAACCAGAAAGATTGTAAAACATTATATCTCCCTGCTGACACGAACTGAAAGCGTAACAAAAATACCTATTATTCTAGGCAGCTGCCTTGCTAGTGATTCGGTGTCGTCGCAACTGGATCCCTCCCACTCGACCTGTGATCTTCTACAAGGAAAAAGTAGCAGCTCAGTCAACCACCATATAATTATACAAGGAAAAAATGCTACTTGGCACAAGTGTAAACGAGAAGCTTGAGGTAGCAGCAGATTGAAGTGATAAAGTGCAAAGGAGAAGCTTGAGCTAGTAAACAATTTCTGAATGTTATAAAGTGGGGAAAGTAAAATAAAATTCATGACTAGTCATGGCACTAGAAAAGAGATGAGATTTCACAAAACCAGAGCCAAGCATAGTCCAGAATGTCAAATTTTCAGTTAGTTAATTATTACTCTGTGGCATTGCCATACTTAGGCAAGAGTCCCCATTTCTTATATTCTGTGAGATGCAGTCATCTTTTACTCCAGTTCTTATAGTATTTTGGAGTACATTGCCTGTTATGCTGCTTGCAAGGTTAGCATAGGTTCAGAAATGGGGACTAAAAAATAGTGATTTAATTCTCCAATTCAATTTTCATTTTCATGTTTAAATTTGAATATCAACAGTAGTGATTTTACACCCAGTTCAATAGTGATTTTACCTTGATTTCAACGGTAATTTCAGCAGCAGAGTCACTAGTTTCAGTTAACTGGAGTACTACAGCAAATGGAGTACCTAATCTGATCCAGTTAAAGTCTCCAAATGGAGTACTACAGCTCCTGCACCTGCTTCTATTATGTTTGTCTTGATAAGGAAGATTATGTTTCCATGTATAGTTCTAAAGGACTACCAGAACACAAAGGCACCTGCTTCCATGTATAGTTCTAATGTGCATTTTATTTTCTACTTGTAGCCTTGTAATCTTAATTTAAATAAATATAACAAGGGGTGTGGGGCTTTGCCCTACTGCACAACTCAAAACAAATGAACTGAATCGCATGAACATAGGGCATAAGATAAATTTATCCCCATGGAAATAGAAAACATTTTGAAAAAATCACCAATTGCACAGACATAAGGCATAAGGCATAAGATAAATTTGTTTTCGTATTTTGAGCTTTGGACAGAGTTCTAATACATGAATAAAAAGTGGTATATTATAGTATTTCACAAAGTTTCTGGAACTTGTTGAGAAGAAATCATGCACACCGAGTGACATATATTAACACTAAAAATGACTAAATATATACTAATCAGCTAGCTTAACGGGCAGGATTTTCCCCAATTTTTTTGACAGAGCAGACACGAACACTAAAACAAGTTCAACACTGCAGAATGGAAATCACATATTTTTTGACAAAGAATTCTGCATCTAATCAACTACTCTAGGTATGTACGTACATGGCAGACAAAAACACCTAGCAATAGCAACAAGAGAACATAGTTTCGTCCCTTAGGAAAAAAACACGCCAGAGCATGAGAGATGGAGAGAGCAGAGAGAGAGAGGGGGGGTGATACCTTGACGAGCTCCCCTGATGGCGTGGGTAGTAGGGTCGGGGCAGCGTCCCGGGAAGAACTAGGCACATGCGGTCCGAGGTGCGTGCAGCCTGCGCACGAGAGGAACCAGCATCATCAGGGAACCTTGACGGCGGCACAATCGAATCGAACAAAGGGGGAGGGGGAGGATAAGAGGACCTTGCGAGACCTTAAATGGCGGGGTCGCGGGAGAGAAGAAGCACGCGAGCAGCGGCGTGGTCGATGGGAGCAGCTCGAGCAGAGGTGGCGGCGGATCTGGCCGGCGTCGAGGGCGGCGGGGCGGCGGCGTCGGGAGAGGAGAGGGCGAGGGCGAGGGCGAGGGAGAGAGAGGGGATCGAGGGCGAGGGCTCGGGCAAGGGAGAGAGAGGGGATCGAGGGCGAGGGCTCGGGCGAGGGAGAGAGAGGGGATCGAGGGCGAGGGCTCGGGCAAGGGAGAGAGAGGGGATCGAGGGCGAGGGCTCGGGCGAGGGAGAGAGAGGGGATCAGAAGTAGGGGGGCACAATACTAATGGCGCACCACCCCTCGGTGCGCCATAAGTATATACATGCTAATGGCGCACCTCGACCTGGTGCGCCATTAGTATTTTTTTTATTTCCGCTCGAGCCAACAGGTTATCTCCCACCTGACCTTATCCACATCAACTCCCCTCTACTAGCTCGACTGGTCAGGTGCCCGTTCTCACACCAGGAGGTCCTGGGTTCGATTCCTAGGCTCCACAAAAATTTTTTTATGCATTTAAAATGCTGTTTGATACTTTTTTGTGTTTAAATATGTTCAAACTTGTTTAAATCATAACAGTAATTTTTTTTATAAGACAATAGTAATTTTTTAAAAAATATCATCAAACAGTAATGCCGGTGGAGCGGGGAAGGGTGCGGGGGGTCGGTGGCGGCGGTTGAGTAGGGGAGGGGTGCGAGGGGTCGGCGGCGTCGGTTGAGTAGGGGAATCGAGGGTGCGGGGGGTCGGCGGCGGCGGCCGGTGGACCGGGGGGTGCTCGGCGGCGAGGAGGACCGGATCTGGCGAGGTGGGATAGCGATCGAGATGGAGGGGGATCGAGATCGAGTGTCCATGAAATTTAAAAATATTCATGATAGTTCAAAAAGTGCCCATGAAATACAATCGAGAAATGAAGGCTATGATTTAAATACAATCGATCTTAGCTAGCTATCTGTTCACAATCTTCTTGCCCTTCTTTTTCGCAAATGGAGTTCTTCTGTGGAACGGACGTCCTTTAGTTAGGGTGGTCCTGCTTCTTCTTGTGGTGTATGCTGCTACTTCATCATCGTCGTCATGTTCGATCCTCGGGTCGCCGTACTTGTCGAAGTCTTGCTCATTGGCTACTCCATCCATTTCGATGATCTTCCTTTTGCCTCTCCTCACGACAACACGACTGGGCTTTGGCGGGTCGGTAATGAAGAAGCATTGGTCCACTTGGGAAGCCAGTACCCATGGCTCATTTTTTGCGGTGACGTTTGCGCCCACGGTCTTGGATTTGGCTTCGGGTATAACCATGGTGGTGAAATACCGGTCTTCTTTTATGACGTTCTTGGCCCATCTGACACGGAACATCGGGACCTTCTCTCCAGCGTAGCTCAGCTCCCAGATCTCCTCGATCCTTCCGTAGTATCTGTCCTTGTCGTTACCGGTGTAGGATTCCATCGTTACCCCGGAGTTCTGATAACCATCGCTCTTCATGTCCTTGGCCTCGGTGTAGAATGTGTAGCCGTTGATATCGTATGCCTCATAGGTCATCAGGTTGTGCTCGGCGCCCTGTGACAAGGCGAATATGAGTTGTTCTTCCGCGGAAGAATCCTCATGTAAAGGGTACGACAGAAGCTTCTGCTTGAACCAACATGTGAAACATGAGTTGTGCTCTTTGAGTATATCTCCGTCCGTCCTCTGTTGGCCTCGGTCATTGTACGTCTTCTTAATAAAGGTTTTGTGCTCTACCACCCAAGGATCGACCACGTCTATGTGTTGTAGCACGACTACGTTTGCTCTTTCAAAGTCGGCGAGTCGACCCTCGAAGTCGACATGCATTTCACGGCGACCCTCACGGTGACCCCATCCAGCGAGCCTGCCGAGGTGCCTGTTGACGGGCAGACCAAAGGGGTTCTCGATGCCTAGATAATTCGTGCAGTAGGAGATGCACTCTTCGGTCAGAAAGCCCCTGGCTATGCTTCCCTCTGGACGTGACATGTTGCGAACGTATCCTTTGATGACACCATTCATCCTTTCGAACGGCATCATGCTGTGCAGGAACGTCGGCCCGAGTTGGATGATATCCTCCACTATATGGACCAGCAGATGCACCATAACGTCGAAGAATGCGGGCGGGAAGTACATCTCAAGCTCGCATAGTATCACCACGATCTCTTCCTGTAGCCTTCTGAGTTGCCTCACGCCAATCGACTTCCGAGAGATGACGTCGAAGAAGTTGCATAGGCCAAATAGCGTTTCACGGACGTGCGCGTCCATGATCCCACGGATTGCAACTGGAAGTATCTGCGTCATCAGCACGTGACAGTCGTGAGACTTCATCCCACTGAACTTCTGCTTCGCTGGGTCTAGGTATCTGCTTATCTTCCCCGCGTAACCGTAAGGAAGTTTTACTCCTAGGAGGCAGGTGAAAAACTGCTCGATCTCCTCCTGACTTAGAGTGAAGCACGCGGGAGGGTAGTCATTTCCGGTCTTCTTGGCCTTTTTGCCTTTGCGACGACTTTCTGTGTCCTGCTTCACCTCATCATCATCATCATCATCATCATCATCATCATCATATATAGCGTGAAGCTCCTGCCTGATGCCCATTGATCTCAAGTCTGCCCTTGCTTTCGGCCCATCTTTTGTCCTCTCTGGCATGTTGAGCAGGGTACCAAGCAGACTCTCGCACACGTTCTTCGTGATATGCATGACATCAAGGCTGTGAGGCACACTGTGGATCTTCCAGTACGGCAAGTCCCAGAAAACAGACCTCGTTTTCCATACCTTCAGCAGCGGCTCTGGCGCCTTTTGCTTGTTTCCCGGCAGTGGGCAGTCTTTCCAATTTTTCAACAGCTTGTCTATTTCCTCGCCGCTCCTCGTACACGGGCGTTTTCGGGGTTCGGTTTCACCATCGAACAGATCATTGCGTTTCCTCCACGGGTCATCGTCGCGAAGCCACCTTCGATGTCCCATGAACACGGTTTTCGAAGACCCGGGATCTCTATCTAGCTGGCGATACATTGTGTCATCCATGCACCTTACGCATCCAGAAAATCCGTGGACTACCTGCCCCGCAAGATATCCGTAACCGAGATAGTCGTGCACCGTCGTGAGCAGTGCGGCTCTCATAGGGAAATATTCTTTCTCTGCGGCGTCCCACGTATTGGCTGGCGTTTTCCACAGCGTGTCAATCTCCTCTTTCAGCAGCCCCAGATACAGATTGATGTCGTTCCCTGGTTGTTTCGGCCCTTCAATTAGCATACTCATGTGAATGTACTTCCTATTCATGCACAACCAGGGGGGAAGGTTGTACATCCACACGAACACAGGCCAGGTGCTATGTGTGCTTCTCTGGCTGCCAAACGGATTGACTCCATCGGTGCTCGCGCCCAGCATGATGTTCCTTGGATCGTTCCCAAATTCTGGGTATTCGAAGTTCAACGCTTGCCACTGGCTCGCATCCTTAGGGTGACTCAGCATCTTGTCTTTTTTATCTATCTCCGGATCATTTGCGTCATCTTCTCGCTTCTTCTCCTCCCTATACGCGTGCCAATGCAGGAGCTTTGCTCCCTTAGGGTCCGCGAAATACCACTGCAGACGAGGAGTGATCGGAAAGTACCACACCACTTTTCGAGGAGCTTTCTTCCTCTTCTTGTATCGAGTTACACCGCACACCGGACATATGGTAGACTCTGCGTGCTCGTCCTGATAAATGATGCAATTGTTCATGCACACATGGTATTTCACGTGCGGTAAATCCATAGGACACACGATTTTCTTCGCCTCCTCCAAACTGGTCAGGCACTTGTTCCCCTTGGGAAGACGTTCGTGCCAGAATGACATGTTCTCGTCGAAGCATGCGTCGGTCATTTTGTGTTTTACCTTCATCTCCAGAGCCATGGGCGTTACTTGCAGGCGGGTATCCTCGGGCCTGCATCCTTCATACAATGGAGTAACCGCGTCTAGCTCAAGTTGATCCATCTTGGCTTTCTCTCGGGCGGCAGCTCTTGCGCTATCCGTCTGCTTGAGAAGCAGCTCTTGAATATGAGGGTCCTGCACCCAGCCCATCGATGGTCCAGCGTCGTCTGCTCCGCCGGCATCATCATCATGTCCTGCATCTTCTACATGATGACTGTGTACAGCATCACCGTCGTGATCATCTCCTGGGGATTCTTCGTCTTCTCGCCCCCCCGAGCCGCGGTGGTTGTCTTGCTGCCCTTCCTCATTTCTTGCCCGGCCCCCATGGACGACTTCGTAGTCATCTTCATCACCTTGCCACCGATAGCCATCCATGAAACCACGCAAGAGTAGGTGGTCCCGCACCTGCCCGGAATCCGGGTCCGCAATAAGGCTATTCAGCTTGCATCTTCGACACGGACATCTTATCTCCATTTCGTTCTTTTGAAGCATCTCGGCCTTCGCGGACCTCAAAAACCTATTCACGATGCCTTCGGTCATCGTGCGGACCATGGTCGCCTCGGGGTAGAGCAAAATGATATTTTAGAACCAAGAAAAAATTTGGCATGACTTTCCCTAAAAATAGGACCAAAAAGAATGCTTAATGCCAAAATTCTCGCCGAAACGGAAATGAATCAACATTCCGGCAAAATATTGGCAACTATCGCATTTCAAATACCGGTACACCTCCAAACACAAACAGATATGCAACACCACAAACATATGCAACACAACGAACATACATAGATCTAGCTAGGCCATAAAAAGTGCATGTGCACATTGTTGTAGGGAGAACAACATAAATATAGCTTCCCCCCTTACTTACCTAGCAAAACAAGGTAACTTAACCACTTAATTTGAATGAATCTATGGTGGAAATGAGGTGAAAAAGAGGAGGCACCCGAGACAAGGAGGAGGCGGTGGAGAGAATGAAGTGGGGAGAAAGTGAGTGTGGGAGGAGAGGCTGTCCAAAATATCTTGTTGCTGCCCACTTACTAATGGCGCACCAGCAACAAATGCGCCATTAGTAATCCAGGTTACTAATGGCGCACCCCCTGGTGGTGCGCCATTAGTACTTTTGCAAAAAAAGGAATAAAAAAAATAATAAAAAAAATAACACTAGTGGCGCACCTTCTGGCTGGTGCGCCATTACTAGTTACCATTACTATACCACTACTACCAAAACTATCATATTACTGTGCTACTTATCACTTTGCAACAGTAATTAATCTCCAGGTGTGGTTGAATTGACAACTCAGCTGCTAATACTTGCAAATATTCTTTGCCCCCCATGCATCGAATCTATAAACTTGGGTTGAATACTCTACCCTCGAAAACTGTTGCGATCCCCTACACTTGTGGGTTATCACATTGCAATGTCCTCTTCGTTGTTTAAATCAAATTCATCATCCTACAAGGAATCGTCCACGAAAGGGGAGTCACACGAGCTCATCTACAATGCAGAAAATCACCGTGAAACTACTTTCCATCACCAACAAAAAATATCAAGTTTAATTGTTTTTTACCTTCAAGAATTTCGTCAAACACCTTGCTTGCAGGGTGGATGAAATTGGCCGGCTGTGGGTCGGGCAGCCTTCGGCGGCGGTGGGTGCGGGCGGTGGCGACTGCACGATAGAAGAGATGGCCGCACGTCGGCAGGTTCTCCGCAAGGCCGGAATAACGACCGAGCCTCGTGATCGTTGGGCGGGCGGAGTGGCATGCCTCCACTAACTCTGGTGGGGGTTCTAGGCTTGGATGAAGCCTAGCTCATCGTAGACCTTGCCAGGGAAGGCTTTTAAGCCAGCCGCATCCGCCGGAGAAGTTTTGATTCGACAACGGCCGATAGTGAATCGGCGGTTCCGGGCGGCGGGGGACGATGGAGGCGAAGTCGCGGCGAGGCCGGCGACCGTCAGACGGGAGTCAGCGGCGTTGATTTCGTACGGATTTGGCCGGTGGCAGATTCGGGCAGGTGGCGGCTGGTCGAGCGGAAGGGAAAGGAATGGCAGTTGGGTAGTTGGCATGCGGTCGCATCTTTACATCTCCTGTAGGTGGAGATGCAAATTTGCACTGCGATTTGTTGTAGTTTACATCTCTGGGAGGCGGAGATGTGTTATTTTGCATCTACACCATCTGTTGGAGAGGTGTTTTTGGCCCTCGGAGATGCAAAAGTTAGTTTTTTTTGCATCTACATCTTCTATTGGAGATGCTCTAACTAGGAAACCTTGGCGGCACCACAACATGCACACTCGGTGAGCTATTATCCAATCATATTTTGACAAATTTAGGTAATAGATATATCCCTTTTTTGGTTGAAAATTTATATGTTCAATTTTTTCTCACTAACAAGTCACTTTACTTAATAATGTATACTAAGAAACTAAAATCTCATATTTTCCCTTCAAATAAAATGTTTTAGTGCTTTCGTGAATTCAACTAAAATCACACAATTATGTATAGTAAATAATAATCACATGTTGTTACAAGGAGAAAAACAATGATACCACTCGTTGATCTATCAAATATTTCCACTTGAGCTATCCAAACTTGATGAAAAAAGTCCACTTTTTAGTTTTTATATCGAGCTCATGAATTTACTCCAGTTTTATATGGAAAGTAGTCAGTGAACATTTTGGTATCTCTCTAGGTGTTGATTACCTCTCCATTGCTAGGTTTTGTGTCTCTAATAAGAAAAAGTCTGCTCTAAATACTGCCTATGCACCAACTATGTGGAAATTTAGGAACTTCATGATTTTTAATAACACCATATGGATCTCTATCAACCAGGTGATAGGGAGTATTCCCAGAACAATCAAGAACTCAATGATGTTGTCATCAAAATTGGTGAGAGCGAGACTGGAGTATTTCTGACAATTACTGACAAATCATACGAGAGCATCTATGCAGATCCTGGGTAGCTAGAAGGTTGCCTGACTCTGCCACCCACTCAGCAACTCGTCTCCACAATGCTCAGCGACAAGGTCAAGATCTCTGACCCGAGGCAACCTCTCTTTGGATATGCTGACATGAAAGTCAAGCTAGCCAGGATCAATTGCCGGCCCCACATCCGTTTTGGAGCTCAGCTGATCGCCTCGGCAAGAAACGACGTAGCCCCTGAAAGCTTGACATGCTCAGATAATCTGCGAGTCTCTCTTTGGCTAGCAACTTTCTACCTCTTTTTAGCTTCTTCTGCACCTGCGCGTGCTATACCTTAGTTGTTTTGTTTTAGTGTCTATTTTTTGACCCCGTGACCGTAGAAAAATTGTTCTACGGTATTTTTATTAATAAAAATAAATATGTACAAACCCTAATACAAAAGTCTAAAAGTGGACCTCAGCCAACACCAACACTAGGGAATACATCTAAAAATAAATTACAAGTTATGTTCTATCCAAAGCTGCAACTTCTCTGCCTTTCTCTATTTTTCTCTTAGCAGACAGACCCAGAGACCTTCTTTAAGGTAAAATCTTCAACTCTCAATATGTGTGGTAGCTGCACTGAATATCTTAACGTTTCTGACACTCCAGATAGCCCGGCATCCCATAATTATGATATCTAGAGCAAGATCTTGAGGTCAAAGTGAGATGGCCAACTGAATCTCATCAAAAATTGATATACTTCTCTTTCTATTTGGTATAACCTGATCCCACCAACAGAGGGCGAATGGACAGTTCCAAGTAAGCTTACCGATAATGTTGGAGACGAAAGAGGGGATGCCTTCCGAGGCATCCCCAAGTTTAGTTTCTTGTTTATTCCTTGAATATTACCTTGGGGTGCCTTAGGCATCCCCAAGCTTAGGGTCTTTCCACTCCTTATTCTCCTCATATCGATATCTCACCCAAAACTTGAAAACTTCAATCACACAAAACTTAACGGAACTTCGTGAGATAGGTTAGTATGATAAAGACAAATCATTCACTTTAGTACTGTCAAAGACAAGATTCATATTTGTTTTCACACAATGCCTACTGTAACTTATCATTTCCACAATTTATGTTGAGCAATATAAGCCATAGAAACTAGAAAACACGCAAACTATGCATTGAAAACATAATCTGTCAAAAACTGAACAGACTTCAATGATCTGAACAATGACCAAACTTTTGTAAGTTCAAAATTTCTAAAAAAAATAGGAAGACGTAGGGAATTTTTATATCAATCATTTGTCAAAAATTCAGAGTTTATCACGCTCCAGTGAATTTTAGAAATTCTGCTACTAGACGAAAAAGGTTTTTGTTTTTGCATAGAATCAAGTCAATTATCATCCACCTATCCCAAAGGCTTTACTTGGCACTTTATTGAAACAAAAGCTATAAAACATGTTTACTATAGTAGCCTAGTCATGTTAACACACAAAAACAATAGGTAATAGTGTTGGATTGTCTCCCAACAAGCGCTTTTCTTTATTGCCTTTTTAGCTAGGCATGATGATTTGAATGATGCTCACATAGAAGTAAGTAATTGAAACATAACGGGAGCATCATGAAGCATATGACTAGCACATTTAAGTCTAACCCACTTCATATGCATAGGGATTTTGTGAGAAAACAAATTATGGTAAAAAGAATCAACTAGCATAGGAAGGCAAAACAAGCATAACTTCAAAAGTTTCAACACATAGAGAGGAAACTTGATATTATTGAGATATGTAGAAGCATATGTTCCTCTCTCATAATAATTTTTAGTAGCATCATGAATGAATTCAACAATATAGCTACATAAAGCATTATTTTCATTATTGGTACATCCATTTTAAACCATGGTTTTATGTAGCTATTTATTGCATTATGGCCTGTTATTTCACATTATGGTACAATACTTATGCCTTTTCTCTCTTATTTTACAAGATTTACATGAAGAGGGAGAATGCCGGCAGTTGGAATTCTGGACCGGAAAGGAGCAAATCTAAGATACCTATTTTGCACAACTCCAAATGTCCTGAAACTTTACAGATAATTGTTTTGGAATATATATAAAATATTGGACAAAGAAACAATAGAAGGGGACCCAGCAGGTGGCCACAAGCCTGGGGGTGCGCCCTACCCCCCAGGGCGCGCCACCAGGGCTTGTGGCCCCCCTGGCCATCGTCTAGTGCCCATATACTGCTATATGAAAGGTTTTGACCTAGAAAAAATCATAAGGAAGCTTTCATGATGAAGCGTCACCGTCTCGAGGCGGAACCTAGGGATAAGCAATCTAGGGACCCGGTGGAGCTATTCTGCCAGGGAAACTTCCCTCCAGGAGGGGGAAATCGAAGCCATCATCATCACCAACGATCCTCTCATCGAGGGAGGGTCAATCTTCATCAACATCTTCACCAGCACCATCTCCTCTCAAACCCTAGTTCATCTCTTGTATTCAATCTTTGTCCCAAAACCCCAGATTGGTACATGTGGGTTGCTAGTAGTGTTGATTACTCCTTGTAGTTGATGCTAGTTGATTTATTTGGTGGAGGATCATAAGTTCATATCCTTAATGATATTTCTTACCCCTCTGATCTTGAACATGAAGATACTTTATGAGTTGTTATGTTTGTTCCTGAGGACATGGGAGAAGTCTTGTTATAAGTAATCATGTGAATTTGGTATTCGTTCGATATTTTGATGAGATGTATGTTCTCTTTCCTCTAGTGGTGTTATGTGAACGTCGACTACATGACACTTCACCATGGTTTGGGCCTAGGGGAAGGGATTGGGAAGTAATAAGTAGATGATGGGTTTCTAGAGTGACAGAAGCTTAAACCCTAGTTTATGCGTTGCTTCGTAAGGGGCTGATTTGGATCCGCATGTTTGATGCTATGGTTAGATTTATCTTAATTCTTCTTTCATAGTTGTGGATGCTTGCAAGACGGGTTAATCATAAGTGGGACGCTTGTCCAAGTAAGGACAACACCCAAGTACCAGTCCACCCACATATCAAATTATCAAAGTAACGAACGCGAATCATATGAGCATGATGAAACCTAACTTGACAGTAATTCCCATGTGTCCTCGGGAGCGCTTTGCTTTATATAAGTGCCGTGGTATTTCCTTGACATATGCCAATGGATGGCTTATCATGTGTGGGGACAGGAGTGTGTTTCCGGGCTCTAGAAGCGGGAGCAGGCAAGACCTCAAATGACGTTGAGTCTTGCCCAGGTTTGGGGCTCTCCATGGAGATAACACCCCTAATCCTGCTCTGTGGGGTCTCCGCATCACTATGATCAAATAGTGGGCTACAAGAGTGCTCCTTGAGCTGTTTGGGCTAGTGGAGGAAGAAGGCTAGCCTGCCCTACTTCTCCTTAGCTATGTGGGTGTGTCGTGCTAGAATGGTGAACTAAGGGTTGAAACCTTTGCATGGGTGATCCTGGGGGGTTTATATAGGCCTACCCCCCAAGGGTAGAATGGTAGTCCGGCTGGTCGTAGGACCCGACCGTTAGTGTCTCTGGGCTCCGGCTTCTCTGCCGACAGCTAGGGCCCGCTGCCTGGTGGGCCCCACCGGCTGCCGTGGACTCGGCTGACAGGTAGGGCCCGCCGCCTGTGGGCCAGGAGGACTGGGCCACACTGTAGCCTCTCCCCTGATGACGGTAGCTTGGTAGGTGGGTGCATGGCTACAGTATCGCCGCCTGGCGGGCGATCACTATAGCCACACCCCGTCGCTTCTGGTTAATGGCACACAGACTCCAAGGGGAAGGACGGCCGCCTACCAGGAGTCGGCCTCCCCCTGTGGCTGCCTGCTGTGGCCTTGCCACCTTCTGGTGATACGCAGACAGGTGGGGGCCGCTGCCTGCGGGCCACACTGACCGTCTGTCATGGGGGCATGGCCCTGGTTGACGTAGGCGTCGTCATGGGCCGCGTGGCTACAGTGTCGTGTTAGGCGAGGGGTGTCCGCCTGGTACACCCACACTGTGGCCACGTTCCGTCAGGGATTCGGGGGTGGCAGGCTGCACAGTTGCCATGCCCTGTCTTGTCATAGCAGGTGGGTGCAAACTTTGAGGGGGTGAGGGGCCGCCTAGTAGGAATCGGACCATGCCCTCACCACCCTCTGGGGTGCGCTGCCTTCTACGAGGCGGCCTTGCTAGCTCCAGACGGCCGCATGGGCCGGCCTTGCGACCAGTCGGACTAAGGGGCTAGGCCAGCTCCGATGTCTTAAAAACAGTTGAGGTGTGGATGAGGCTACCCAGGGTCTATCCCCCCGTCAGTAGTCCCCGAAGCTGGTGAGGTTCTACGGCTTTGGGTAGCCGGAGAGCCTCAGCAGTTTCCCTCTCAAGTGGTCTTCCGCCTTCGGCTCCGTCCGGCTAGGAGGAGTCGGGCGCCAAGAGCTGGACATGGCTGCGGCCGCCTGGTGGAATTCGAATCGTCATGGTGGGAGCCAGGTGGTGTGCCAGCCGGGCGACATGCTCGCTGCCCGTTGCCCACCCGCCACGCGGCGCCAGCCGGCCTGCCAGCCCACACGCGCGACGGGACATCATCGCAGGCACGGGCCCACCATTACAGGGCCTCGGCACACGCTCGGATCTGCTGCGGCCGAGGCAAACGGTTGCGCTTCCCAGGCGTGTTTAAAACATGCCATTATGGTGCGGAAGATGCGGGGTCATGGGGGGAGTGGGCGCAATTAATCCCGCGCCCCCCATGTCTCGCCCCTCAGCTCCGCCGCCAGGGGGCTATAAGTAGGGGGAGGAGCTGGCGGTAGAACGCACGTGCGCCCTCTTCTCCCTTCACCTTGCTCCTCTCCTTCTTGCTCGCTGCACCTCATCCCCTCTCATCAGAGTGCTGCCGCAACCCGTCGTCACCGAATGTCACACCCTAGCTAGTTCATGCATTAGAGTGTTGCATCATGTTTATTCTTTCATCAGAAACCTGAAATGGGGATGACAGAACCCCCAGCCCCCTCTGAAACCAACTAGGGTTTACTAAAAACTTTTTCAATGAACCCGAAATGCCCTTCTAAAATGCCCATCATTTTTGTCCTGGTTCAGAACCCCTGCCAAAAGTGATGCACATTTTCCTAGGTCATCCTAGGGTCTTTGAATTAAATCATAGATATTTGAATTTGGGCATTTAAAATTATATAAAATATTCAGATTCTCAAATATCTCCAAACTAAAATGTTTCATGTTGGAAATAATCCAACTATGGACCAGGAGTAGTTTGGTGATTTTAGGAGTTGCCTAAGTATTTTTAATAAATCAACAAAGTGGCAGAGGTATTAAAAAAACAGAAAACAGGAAAAAAATAGAAAACCCTACCTGGCGCCCAGCACCCGGCCCACCTGCCGGCCCAGCCCAGCGCCGCTCCAGCGAGCTGCTCGCCGGCCAGGCAGGCAGGCAGGTGCCCGACGGCGACCACAGCGCGCGCCACGCACCTGCTCGCCGCCTCGCCGCTCCCCTCACCCGGTGACGTCGTGGATCGCTCCCCCTCTCTTCCCCGAACCCCCCAGACACCCCCTCTCCTCTCCAGCTCCTCCCCCTCGCGCCCCCCAGCCATGGCCGACGCTACCGCCGCCGTGCCTACGTCGTAGCCGCGCTCCCCGCCGCCCGTGCGTCCTCTCGTCGTGTCCAGGAGCTCCGCCGCTGTCCACTTCATCGAGCAAGCCGAGCCCCGAGCGCTCGCAACGCCCGAGTCCACCGCAACGACCTCGCCCGAACCGCCGTCGCCGGAGATCCCCTTCAACGCCGTCGTCGCTCCGGTCCGTCCCCGGCCGCACCAAGGGCTTCGTCGAACTCCCCGTGAGCTTAGCCATCTTCCCCTCCCTTCTTTTCTTGCTCCCGAGCTGTGTAGCAACCTCCCGGAGCTCAACCGCACCCACCGCCGCGGAGCTCGTCGCCGACGTGCTCCCGGTCATCTTCCGGCCACTCCACGGTGTCCATCATGCTCACCGCGTCACGTAGCACCTAACTAGCTACTCCCCGCACCTCACCGACCCCCCTAGCGACAAGTTCGACTTCGGCCGAACTCCGGTGGCTGCCAACGTCGTCGCCGGCGCCAACTCCGGCCACCCCGACCCCAACGGACTCCACCAAGAGCTGCGACTCGTCCTCAGCTCCACTCCGGTGGTCTCCGCGACCCATTTTTTGGCCGAAACGGCCAAAACCACTTCCGCCGCCGCGTCGGGCTCGCCGGCGGCTAAACGCCGGTGCAGCCGACCCGGGTTTGACCATGGGTGGGCCCTGGTTGACTCCCTGAGTCAATGACAGGTGGGCCCCAGCCCTGTTAACTAATTAGGATTAGTTTAATTTAATTTTAGTTTAATTAATCACACTGACACGCGGGACCCACTGTCAGGTTTGACCGGACGTGTCCCGTTGACCTGCTGATGTCACACTGACGTCAGGCTGACGCAGTAATTGATTTTCTGGATTTAATCTAATATAGGAAATTCCAGAATATAGTTTAAATTTCAAAAATTCATAACTTTTAATCTGTAACTCCAAATCAGACAAATTATATATGAAAAATGATCAGAAAAATCCAATCTATCCATCTGTACTATTTTCATGCATGACTAAACAAGTTAACTTGATGTTTAATGCAGAACAAGGAAAAACACCTTAAAGGGCCATGTTTGAGTTTGAAATTTGAATCTTTGGTTCAAATTGGTTCACACCCTTCTGGTCCTAGTTGCATTAGCCCAACACACTCATATTGCCATGTTTCATGCATGCATCATATTGTTGCACATTGTTTGGTGATGGTTGTGTATCGGTGTTCTTTGCGGCAGGTTCTGCCTCCGAGGAGTACCGTGATTATCCTAACGAAGAACCGTATCAGTGCATCGAACCATCAGGCAAGCAACCAACCATTTGATCATATCAATACAATCCCATGTTCTCGCTCCTGCTCTCTTTTACTGCATTAAGACAACGCGTTTCAAACTGCTGTGTGTTACGGTAGTTGAACCCATTTCCTCTGCATGACCTGTCATTGCCACAGTAACTAGATGAAACCCACTAGCATGTGTAGGAGTTGTTTGAGCCATATGTATGTGTTGTTCCTACCTTGCTATGCCTGCTATGCTTAGAGTCGTGTCAGGTCTGGTTCATCTGGGTGATGGACTAGAGTGAAATGATTATGTCGGTAATGAAAGTGGTGTGGTGAACATGATTTGGTAAAGGTATCGATGAGAGGCCATGTAGGAGTACATGGTGGGTTGTTTCATTGAAGCCGACCTTAAGCACTGAGATCTGTATGTGTGATTTAAGATTCAGCTACTACCATGCATTGGGCCCGAAACCAATGGACCCTCTCGACTTCTTATTCACCCTAGTTCTCTGTCCAGGAGTTGCAAGTAGTTTCTGGTGTTTGTAGCCTACTGGAGGCCGTGGACAGCGCTGACCGTAGGGGTGGGCTGTGATGCGGTAGGTACGTGGCACGGTGTACCGAATACCCGTTAGGTATCTCGGGAACCCTGTTCAAATCGTTTGGGGCTGTGAGCGAAACCTCGGCCGGATCTCCTCATAGATGGAACCCGAATAGGCGATAAACCTGGACTAGAGACTTAGGTGATTAGGTAGGTCGTGGCCGACACCCACGTTGGGCTTCCGCTTGAAGGTTGCCGAGTACATGTCGTGTAAACGACGGTAAGTGGTGAGAGCGTGTATGAAGAAGTACACCCCTGCAGGGTTATCATGATCTATTCGAATAGCCGCGTCCGTGGTAAAGGACTACTTGGTTGCCTATATAGTTCATAGACAAGTAAATGGAAACTACTAAAAGCCTCAAGATAAGTGTGAGTGCCGAGGATGGCTCTTCCGTAGGAAGACGGAGGTGGATCCTCGGTAGTGTATTGAAGTGGTGAGTAGTGGACTCGTGTACGCAAAACCATTTCAAGTTGGAGTCTCGTAGGATAGTCTAGCCAAGAGTCAAAGCTGGCTTGCTGCAATAACTCCACCAACCCTTCTTGATAATCTGCATGTATGTAGGATCTGATGTAAGTCTTGCTGAGTACCTTTGTACTCATGTTGCTATAATTTACATTTTTACAGAAGACGCTGCAACCCCTTCTGATGGGTTCTTCGTAGACGTTGACATCAATGAGTAGGCTAAGACCCAGGTGGTGATCCTGAGCTTGTGAAGGACCGCGTAGTATAGCTAGGCTTTCCAAGCCTCTTTTATTTTACTAGTTGTCTGTACTCAGACAAGTTACTTCCGCTGCTGGTTTGTATGACTGTATGACTTGAATGTTGGGTCGTGTGACCCGTACCTATGTGTATGTTATGTATGGCTCTCTGGGCCTTAAATAAAGTACTTGTGTCGTAGAGTCATGTTGTGATGCCATGTTGTATTTGCACATATCGAGCATATTGTGTGTATGATATTGAAATGCTTGGTATGTGTGGGATCTGACTATCTAGTCGTTTATCTTTAGTAGCCTCTCTTACCGGGAAATGTCTCCTAGTGTTACCACTGAGCCATGGTAGCTTGCTACTGCTCTGGAACACTTAGGCTGACCGGCATGTGTCCTTCTTCGTTCCTGTGTCTGTCCCTTCGGGGAAATGTCACGCATTGAGTACCGGAGTCCTGTTAGCCCGCTACAGCCCGGTTTACCGGAGTCCTGCTAGCCCAGTGCTACAGCCCGGACCCACTTGCTGATGACCGACACGTTCGTTGCTGGGTCATGGATGCCTGTCCCTGTAAGTCTGTGCCACTTTGGGTTTACGACTAGCCATGTCAGCCCGGGCTCCTTATCATATGGGTACTAGCGACACTATCATATACATGTGCCAAAAGGCGCAAACAGTCCCGGGCAAAGGTAAGGCGACACCCGTGGGAATACCGTGCGTGAGGCCGCAAAGTGATATGAGGTGTTACATGCTAGACCTATGTGGCATCGAGTCGGGGTCCTGACACCGAACTTCTTCGCGTTGCAGCTGCCTCGCACCGCCATCGAGCTCGGAGCCCATGGCGCACAGCGGCCACACAGGCGACTGGGATGGCTCCAACGTCCACGACGACCATCTGGTGTTCCTCCACCAGACGAGGGCGGCGAGTGCGTTGTCAGGACCCCGATCCTAAGTCACACCGATCTAGCATGTAACATATCATATCATTTTGTGGCCTCACGCACGGTATTCCCACGGGTGCCACCTTACCTATCCGGGACCGTTTGCGCCTTTTGGCTCGCGTACATGATAGTGTCGCTAGCATCCATATGACAAAGAACTCGGGCCGACATGACTAGTCGTAAACCCAAAGTGGCACTAACTTACAGGGACAGGCATACATGACCCAGCAATGAATGTGTCGGTCATCAGTGAGTGAATCCGGGCTGTAGCAGCTGGGCTAACAGGACTTCGGAGAATCCAGGATGTAGCAGGCTAACAGGACTCCGGTAGACACCGCGTGGCATTTCCCCGAAGGGACAGACACAGGAAGGAAGAAGGACACATGCCGGCCAGCCTAAGTGTTCTGAAGCAGTAGCAAGCTACGATGGCTCAGTGGAAGCACTAGGAGACATTTCCCGGTAAGAGAGGCTACCAAGAATAAACAACTAGGTTGTCGGATCCCACACATACCAAGCATTCCAAATCATACACACAATATGCTCGCTATGTGCAAATACAACATGGCATCACAACATAACTCTATGACTTAAAGTATTTATTCAATAGGCTCCGAGGAGTGAGATATTACAAACATGGGTCTCATGACCCAACATTCAGAGCATACAAGTCAAATCACATGTGGAAGCTTAACATGTCTGAGTACAGCCATCTACAAATGAAAAAGGGCTGAGAAGCCTAACTATCTACAAGATCCTGCCGAGGGCACAAGATCGTAGCTGAGGTAACAAGCTAAACGTCAAAGTCCACGCGGAACTACTAGTGAGACTGGAGTCTCTACACAAAAACATAAATTAAGCAAACATGAGTACAAATGTACCCAGCAAGACTTACATCAGAAGTAACTACATATGCATCAGTATCAAGAAAGGGGGTGGTGGAGTTTAACTGCAGCAAGCCAGCTTTGACTCGGTGGCTATCCTGAACTATGACTGCAAGTAACTCTTTTAGATGGCGCACACGAGTCCACATATTCACCAATCAATACACCACTATGGATCCGCTCCCGTCTCCCTACGAGAACGCCATCCATAGCACTCACGCTTATCTTGCATATTTTAGAGTATCCACTTTCACTTGTCTATGAACTGTATAGGCAACCCAGAGGTCCTTCGCCGCGGACGCGGCTATTCGAATAGATGATGATAACCCTGAAGGGGTGTACTTCTTCACACATGCTCTCACCACTTATCGTCGTTTACACGACATGTACTCGGCAACCTTCAAGTGGAAGACCAACGAGGGTGTCGGCCCCGACCTACCTAAACACTCAAGTATGTAGTCCAGGTTTATCACCTATTTAGGTTCCATCCGCAGGGAGTCTGGCCGAGGTTTCCACATACGGCCCCGATGATGTGTACAGGGTTCCGTGACACCAAATGGGCGCCCGGCATACCCGGCCAAGTGCCTACCGCATCACAACCCACCCCTCGGGTCAGCATTGCACACAGCCTCCAGCATACTACAAACACCCGAAACTACTTGCAACTCCTGGACAGAGGTCAAGGGTGGTTAAGAAGCCGAGAGGGTCCATTGGTTTTGGGCCCAATACGTGGTAGTAATTTTTCATGGTTCGCAAACACGAAACTCAGTTCCTGAGGACAGACTCAATGAGACAACCCACCATGTACTCCTACATGGCCTCTCACCGCTACCTTTACCAAACCGTGTTCACACACTTAGCTCACACACAGTAGGACATGTTCATCACTGTTCCAATTCATCCCCGATGAATCAGACCTGACTGGACTCTAAGCAATAGCAGGCATGACAAACAAACATGAATGATTAGGCACATCAGGGCTCAATCAACACCTACTCATGCTAGTGGGTTTCATCTAATTACTGTGGCGATGACAGGTCATGCAAAGGAAAGGGGTTCAGCTACCGCAACATGTAACAGATGAATCATTGTTGTCCTAATGCAGTAAAAGAGAGAAGCAATGAGAGATTGTGATTGTATCAGAATGAACAAGGGGGTTTTGCTTTCCTGGCACTTCTGAAGATAGTATAGTTCTTCATCGATGTCATTGAACTCATCGTCGGAACGTCGTCTACTGAGAGGGGACAAATACCGGCAAACAAGGAAGAACACAATCAATGCAATGCACAATATGATGCATGATCAAGACATGTTAATATGCTGTGATTTGGCTAATGCAACTAGCAACAGGTTAAATGAAGTTGGTTTGAATCCAAGATTCAAATTCAGACTCCATATGTGGATATTCAAATGCCATTCATACGATTTGTCCTAAACAGCAGCTATAAGTTATTCTAACATGCATGTAAATGGTACAGATGGATAGATTGGATTTTTTGATCATTTTTCATATATAAATCTTTGCATTTGGAGTTACAGATTAATTTCTATGAATTTTAGAATTTTGGGGCATTTTCTCGAATTTCCTGAATTAAGTTTAATCCAGAAAATGACTTATTTCGTCAACACTGCGTCACTATGACACCAGCTGGTCAACGGGACCGGTCCAGGTCAAACCAGACATGTGGGTCCTGTGTGTCATTGACTAACTAAACTAACCTAGTTAATTAATACTAACTGAGGTTAATTAGCAGGGCTGGCCCCATGCGTCAGTGACCCAGGGCGGTCAAACCCTGGTCAGACGGGGTCAAACTCCGGGTGAACTCGCTGGTGTTGACCCACGGCTCATCGCCAGCGACGCCAGAGACGGTGGAGGGCGTCGGGATTCCTCCTCCGGTGACCAAATGCCCGGCGGAGGGCATCTACGTGACGCGGGCACTCGTCCGCGTCGAGTGGTGGCAGTGGCTGGGCTTGAGATGGCTGGAGTCGTCACCGACGTCGACCTTGGTGGTCGCTGGAGCTCGGGTGAGCTCGGGTGAGCTCGGGGTCGATGCTATGGTGACTGGGGAAGCTCGTGCGGGGCACCTACCACTACAGGAATCAGCTACTTTGCCATCTGCCACGGCAGACGGCAAAGGCATGGATGGCGGACGGCAAAGACCTTTGCCGTCAGCCACGGACGGCAAAAGGGGACGGCAAAGTAGGGGACGGCTAAGAGTTGCGTTGCCGTCCGCTTCGGGCAGCTGACGGCAAAGGGGCCTTTGCCATCAGCAGCGGATGGCAAAGAAGGCGGAAGGCAGTAAATGCGCTGTTACTCTATTAGGTGGTTAACGGCAGGCCTTTGCCGTCCGCTGCGGATGGCAAAGCCTGTGCCGTCAGCCACTGTGGGCAAACTGACCAAATTGGTCAGCCTCCCAGGAAGCACAGTTGCCAGCCATGTGGCCTCTTTGCCGTCCGCTGCTGATGGCAAAGATATCTTTGCCGGCGGTGGCAGACGGCAAAGATCCTGCATATTGTCTCTTTTTTTTTACTCCAACAATTTTCATAGCAAATATATATCACATATCCAGCACATAAGTTTCATATCAAATATCCAGCACATAAGTTTCATATCACATATCACATATCACATCAGTTTCATCCATACACATTGTTCATACATAAGCAAGTTCCATCCATACACATTGTTCATACATAAGCAAGTTCAAGATAGCAAGCTAGATACAATGCAAAGTTTCATCAAAGGAAAAGCAAGCACTCCATCATAGCAAGCTAGCTTCCATGAAGTGAATGAAATCTACAAAATGGTAAATAAGAAAGTTAGAAATAGGTGACTTGAACAAGAAGAAGACTAGAACAAGAAGTATATGTCATTTATGAGCTAACTTAGGTGAAATGGATCATATATGAGCTAACAAAGTTGAAATGGGTTGTTTATGAGCTAACTTAGTTGAAATGGATCATTTATGAGCTAACTTAGTTGAAATGAGTTGTTTATGAGCTAACTTAGTTGAAATGGATCATTTATGAGCTAACTTAGTTGAAATGGGTCGTTTATGAGCTAACTAAGGTGAAGGGCTTCCTTTTTGAGCTAAGTAAGGTGAAATGGATCGTTTTTGAGCTAACTTAGGTGAAATGGATCATTTATGAGCTTTTATGAGCTAACTTAGTTGAAATGGGTCGTTTATGACCTAACTAAGGTGAAATGCCACGTTTTTGAGCTAACTAAGGTGAAATGGATCGTTTTTTAGCTAACTTAGGTGAAATGGATCATTTATGAGCTAATTTAGGTGAAATAGATCGTTTTTAGCTAACTTAGGTGAAATGGATCGTTTAGGAGCAAATCTAGGTGAAATGGGTCATTTTGGAGCTAACCTAGGTGAAATGGGTCATTTTGGAGCTAAACTAGGTGAAATGGGTCATTTTAAAGCTAACGTAGGTAAAATGGATCATTTAGGAGCTAATCTACGTAAAATGGGTCATTTTAGAGCTAACTTGGATAAATTGGATCACTTGTAAGCTAACTAAGGTAAAATGAGTCATTTTAGAGCTAACTTTAGGTAAAATGGATCATTTATGAGCTAACTAAGCTAATTATGCAATTTTTGACATAAGTAACCTAAGTACATATCATTTTAGAGCTAACTTAGGTAGAATGGATGGTTTATGAGGTCAGTAAGCATATTAAGTCATTTTGGAGGAAAAGAAGCTAACTCTAGGTCATTATGGTAAGCATATTGGAGGAAATAAAGCTAAGTCTAGGTATTTATGCATTTGTTAAGCAAAACACTAGAGAAACTTACCGTGATCAGGGAGGTGTATGTCACGCCCAATATGCGACCCTATCCAAAAGGAACTCGAAGGTCCCACCAAGGATAGACCCGCATATTGAAACGCGTTTGCAAGGTGGATATCAGTATATCAACATTACACAAAAGATGGGGATACATGCAAAAGGCATACAATGCCACACGAATACAACATCACAATACATAAGAGCATCATCCGACTACGGATGAAACACAAACAGAAACTCAAACGACATCCACCCTGCTAGCCCAGGCTGCCGACCTGGAACCTATCCCCTGATCGAAGAAGAAGCAGAAGAAGAACTCCAAGACAAGCAAACATCGCTCTCGCGTCATGATCATCGTGAAACCTGTACCTGCAACTATTGTTGTAGTAATCTGTGAGCCACGAGGACTCAGCAATCCCATTACCATGGGTATCAAGACTAGCAAAGCTTAATGGGAAAGGAAGGGGTAAAGTGGTGAGGCTGCAGCAGCGACTAAGCATGATATGGTGGCTAACATACGCAAATAAGAGCGAGAAGAGAGCAAAAGGAACGGTCATGAAGCTAGCAATGATCAAGAAGTGATCCTGGACTCCTACTTATGTCAAACATAACCCAAAACCGTGTTCACTTCCCGGACTCCGCCGAGAAGAGACCATCACGGCTACACACGCGGTTGATGCGTTTTAATTCGGATCTGGTGTCAAGTTATCTACAACCGGACATTAACAAATTCCCATCTGCCTATAACCCCATGCACGGCTTTCGAAAGATTATACCCTGCAGGGGTGTCCCAACTTAGCCCATGATAAGCTCTCGCGATCAACGAAGGATATACCTTCTCCCAGGAAGACCCGATCAGACTCGGAATCCCGGTTTACAAGACATTTCGACAATGGTAAAACAAGACCAGCAAGACCGCCCGCTGTGCCGAAAAATCCTGATAGGAGCTGCACATATCTCGTTCTTAGGGCACAACGGATGAGCGAAGCGTACAGGAACCGACGTAACCCAAGTTGCCAAGGGATGGCCCCGCACGGTGCTCTAGTTTGGACCAACACTTAGACAAGCATTGGCTCGGGGGGGCTATAACAAAGATGACCCTTGGGTTAATTACTCCCAAGGGAAATGTAGGTGGTGGTGAGGCAAATGGTAAAACCAATGTTGGGCCTTGCTGGAGGAGTTTTATTCAAAGCGAACTGTCAAGGGGGTCCCATAAATCACCCGACCGCGTAAGGAACGCAAAATCCGGGAACATAACACCGGTATGATGGAAACTAGGGCGGCAAGAGTGGAACAAAACACCAGGCATAAGGCCAAGCCTTCCACCCTTTACCAAATATATAGGTGCATTAATTAAATAAGCGATATTGTGATATCCCAACAAAATCCTGTCCACCATGGAGCAATCTTCAACTTCATCTGCAACTAACAACGCTATAAGAGGGCTGAGCAAAGCGGTAACATAGCCAAGCAACGGTTTGCTAGGAAGGGTGTCAAAGGTTAGAGGTTCATGGCAATGTGGGAGGCTTGATAAACAGGTGATAGGTAGCGCAGCATAGCGATAGAACGAAGCAACTAGCATAGCAATGATAGTAAAGAGATCCAAGGTGACTGTCATCTTGCCTGAAATCCCGCAAGGAAGAAGAACGAGTCCATGAAGAAGATGAACGGATAAAGCCAAACCAAGCGTAGACGAACGAATCCTCACGATCGCAACGAAACGGGAACTATCGAGAAGAAGCACACAACATAGTAAACACACCACACATAGACAAGACATGATGCACAACAAGCATGATGCAAGACAAGACTACATGAAGCTACTCATGGTAGGAGATGATGCAAACAAGAGAAACACATCAAGGCAAGTTTAAATGAGGCTGGAAACAACATATAACAATTCCGGTAAGTCCTCATATGCAAATTTCGAAGTTGGTCCAGATCTGAATAAACATTATGTTCAAGTTGTTAAATAGCAAGTTAAGATGCATCAAGATGATCTACACGAGATTCTAGTCAAGTTACATATGAAGTTCATTAGATTTGGAGCTACGGCCTAGAAGATATGAGCAAAACATGTTTAACATGGCATTAATGCAAAATGCATACAAACATCAAGCAAACACCTCAAAACAAGGATGAAACATGATAATATGAAACTACATGCAATTCTAAGCAAGTTTCATATAGAGCACACTCAAAACGGAGCAACGGTGCAACACACACACAGTATACAAGTTATAGCAACAATTTGTCCAAAATAGCAACCAGGCATATTGCAAGCATCACAATAGGCTACAGGGCCTCAACATAAAAACAAAAGACATGGGCATGATGTACAGGTAAAGCATAACAAAACATGAACACTGAGCTATCCCCAGAAATCAATAGAACATGCTCAAACAAACATGGCAAGATTGCAAATGATAATAGTTTCAGGCTTTGCAGAAATAACATCAGGTTGCAATGTTTAGAGCTATCAAACAACATGTTACAGGAACTTATCATGGCAAACAAAGGCATGGAATGAATCTACTAATTTCATAGAACAAAAGTCCTTTACTGACCATGAGCCAAAAAGGATCAGAAAATATGATGGCACCCATGTAAACATGGCAAGTTATATTACAAATTCAAACATGGCAGGAACAACAATAAGAAGGCATGTTGGTGAGCTTGTACCACTAACCACAGAGCAATATATGGCATGGCAAGGCAACCAACAGTAAGAAGACATGTTTGTGAAGATAAGCATGGCAATATCAAGTTCATAGGGTGCATGGATTGCTAACAACAATCATGGCAACATCTGAACTTAATGTTAACATGTTGACAGCAACATTATTTAGCAACTTTAGATCAAGTTTACAACAAGCTACAGCAGGCTATAAATGCAACCAGGGGCATGAATGGATAAAGCATGACATGTAGAACAAAACACCCTTAGTGAACATCTCCAAATTATGCATAGAATGATTTGTAGAAGCAGGTTTACATAGCATCACGAAATAACAGATTCAGCCTAGCAAAACAGTAACAGCAAGTACCCTACTTAACAAGCTTGATTCACTCACCACAAGTCATTGCATGACAAGATAAGCATAGCATCAGCAAGAATACATGTTTATGAAGCTAACCAAGGCAAGAACAAGTTCATAGTATGCAAGGATCAACTACAACAACCTTGTCAAAATTGAATAACATGTAAACAATCTGCCAGGAAACATTTTGTAGCAAAGTAGAGCACGAAAATGACATGCTAGACTACTCCATAATTGCAAACAGGGGCATGAATGGATAGATGAAAACCATATGTTCAAAACATCCTTACTGAAGTATCTCAAAATGAGCATGTATCTCTCTGTAGCATCAAGTTTACATGGCATCAAAATAACAGCAGAACAGGGACTAAAATCAGCAACACTACGAAGCCTAGTTTGCATGCTTGTGCTAGTCACCACATTGATCACAAAAATACATAGCATACACCACTGTAAAGAATACATGGCATATATCAAAACACATATAGACATCAACCTCATAGGATGCACACATCAATCATGGCAAAAATGACAAATGAGCATGTTCTGCTAACAGGCAGCAGACAACATCAACTAGCACTCTTGCAACGATGATTCAGGAATCAAGAAGGACCCAAATGAACATGGTGTAATGGAATGAAATGAATTACTCGTTGAGACGAACAATTTGACATATTACACGCACAAAACGGAGCAGTATGCATGGAGATATGATGCGATGAACATGGCATGATAATGTCAAAATACTAGGGACTTGGGAAAAATTTCGGGGTCAACCTCGGGCTGCACGGATTTCGAGGTTCCCCGGAGTTCTCGCCGGAGTTGAGGTAGAAGGTGGCCGGAGGGGCTTAGGGACGGCCGGAGATGCTCGGGAGGGGCGGAGCCGGTCCGGCCCGACCGGATCTGGCCAGTGGGTGTCGAGGGGCGCGGCGGCAGAGACCACCCGCGCCGGGCGGAGGCGAGCTCCGGCGCGGCGGACGCGC